>NW_015704485.1:0-241 GCF_001515625.1 Sinocyclocheilus rhinocerous
AATGTAATATCACTCACTTTATTAATGTTTTAGTCTACATTTGTGTAGTGTTGGGAAGATTTTAGGGTTTTAAAAATATATATATATAAATAAATTTAAAATATATTTATTTCATAGACATCAATGGGAAACTAAAAATATGCTTTGTTACATAATTTGTCAAAAAAAAAAAAATTTATTTAAACTTATTGGGCCTCATTCATGAAACTTATGTATATGTAAATATATGAGTAAATTCTGA
>NW_015704486.1:0-241 GCF_001515625.1 Sinocyclocheilus rhinocerous
AATGTATTGAGACTGATATTTCTGTGATTGTTCTCGTAGTATGACTGCAACATAGTGACAAGTTCGAACATGTTATTTTGATCATTGCTGGAATCCCCGAGGTTGTTCCTGTACTGGCTGGCATCCATGTAGTAAGATGAACATGCATTGCTGAACAGTTATGCATTCCATGTGGCAAGTAATAACATATCTGATGTGTCTCATGACTTCTAAGAACTGTTTTATGTTCTTTTGCTGAGAA
>NW_015704487.1:0-241 GCF_001515625.1 Sinocyclocheilus rhinocerous
AATAAATTTCTTAACAACATTTACCAATGACTCCTGATTTTTCTTTTCTTTTTTAATGAAACAAAAATTCAATGCAAAACACTAACAATTTTTTTTTTTTTTACTTTTTGCATTTGACAAGATCAAAATGTAATGGAATGGAATATTTTGTTTGTTTTTATTTTTAATTTTTAATACAAGTGCTTCTTTCTTAACGAACAGGAACAAACAAAATGCTATCTGTGATCTTTGGCAAGAAAGA
>NW_015704488.1:0-241 GCF_001515625.1 Sinocyclocheilus rhinocerous
TATGCCACACCTGTGAGGTGGATGGATTATCTCGGCAAAGGAGCAATTTTAACAGCTTGAAACATAAAATAATAATCATGTATTTTCATCTTTAAGTGCTAAAATAACTATAAATAAACTAAAACTAAACATTAAAACAAAACTTGATAAACTATAGTATAGTATAGTATATAGACATATAAAAAAAACTAAAACACAGCAAAATGACTAAAAAGAAAAAACAAAACAAAAATTTAAAAAT
>NW_015704489.1:0-241 GCF_001515625.1 Sinocyclocheilus rhinocerous
AATGGCACCTTTGTGCATGAAGAAAGAGATATTGTGGACTGGTTCTGCAAAGGTAATGCTGAAATCTTTGACTCCAGTATCAGTGATAAATCAGGTAAGTGGCACAAGACTTTTCTCTCATTTTTGCTGTCAACATGTAGAGCAAATGCTAGTATCTAATAATAATTTAACATAATGTCTTAATATCACCAGAAATGGTAAGCAGTAGCATTTCAAAATGTAAGAACTGAATTTGAATAAC
>NW_015704490.1:0-241 GCF_001515625.1 Sinocyclocheilus rhinocerous
TTAATAAAGAAAGATGCAGATCTGCTATAAAGACCTGATCTGTAGTTTTGGTCTGGGGTACAGTATAAGAAGCTAAAGTAAATTTATTTACAGTGATGAACTGTTCAACTGCGTGTGTCAGTGAAATCTAGCTCTGACCAATCACACACTTTTCTGTTGAACTTCTGAATGCGATGGCCAAGAGGTGTTTAGTCTGTTTTTAATCAGCGCTGCAAACACCAGACTTTTGTTCAGTTTACAT
>NW_015704491.1:0-241 GCF_001515625.1 Sinocyclocheilus rhinocerous
AAGACATTTAGTCTCTTTGCAAACACTTTCCAGAGTATGTGGGCTTCAGGAAGTGATGTCATCATGGAGCTGATCCTTCAGAGATCTGACAGAAGCCCGGCGAGCCGCTGCTGGATATGAGCTCAGTGAAGACAATCAAACACTAACCAAACGTATAGCCACTAAAAATCAATCTGAAAATCATTTCATCTTGCAGGAATTTGGTGAGAAATGTTCTTATTGAGAGCAGTGAGATTTTTTT
>NW_015704492.1:0-241 GCF_001515625.1 Sinocyclocheilus rhinocerous
TGGCTCATTCTTGAAGCAAAGTTTTGCCTGAATGATGATTAGATTGTTTTGGATCGCTGCATTTTAACTGAGAATGCATGTACAGAATGATGCGTTTGGTGTATGAAAGAGTAAACAGTAATAGCACGTGCAGCGGCAGCAGCGGCAACCTCCCCGGGTCCTAACGCCCTGAGTTTTAATTCCGTAGGGGGCGCTATTGGCCTACTTCTAATAAAATGAAAGCAAAATACACAAATAATAT
>NW_015704493.1:0-241 GCF_001515625.1 Sinocyclocheilus rhinocerous
AAGAGAAGGAAGAGACCGTGACGGAGGGAGATTCTCCAACTCTACCCACTGGTCTCACTGAAATAAATGCTAATGAAATGATAAAGTGGTGCTATAAAGCTGAAGACAATCACATTGCTGAAATCAAAGGAGGGACCAGAAGACCATCTACATTTGCAGGTGCTGATGTGAGATTCAGGAGCAAACTGATGCTGGATGATAGAACTGGAGATCTCACTATCAGTAACGTCAGAACAATTCA
>NW_015704494.1:0-241 GCF_001515625.1 Sinocyclocheilus rhinocerous
AAGAGAGAAAAGACACAGGCTTCAGTTGGATTTAGGCTCTAGGGCCTGGATGTCTCAGGCCAGCTGGCCAGGCTAGGGCCTATAGATTTGAGGTCCTTGCAGGGCTCTAACCAGAACTATAATCCAGGGGTTTCCAACCACATTCCTGGATGTTTCCATTCAACACTGCATGTTTTCCATAGCTGTGTCCCAAAGTTAAGTGTGCACTCTTCAAAGGCCACGGACTTCGAAGGCCAGGCCT
>NW_015704495.1:0-241 GCF_001515625.1 Sinocyclocheilus rhinocerous
TTGGTATGTAAGCTATGTTTATTTTTTATTAGTTTGATTCGTTTTGGAAATAAACATTTACTAATGACAGTTTTGTTTGGTTTTTTTAAATGAAAAAATGGGGTGTAACTAATGTCATTATTTTTTCCTCTGATATAGTCTTACAGTTCTTTCAATAATTTGTTCATGAATTAAATATTATTTTTCGTTCTCACTTTCTGTGCTATACATGACAGAGTATAAAAGTTATAGGCCTACTAAA
>NW_015704496.1:0-241 GCF_001515625.1 Sinocyclocheilus rhinocerous
GTATCGGGCGAGTACTGGAAAAAGTGGTATCGGTGCATCACTAGTATATTGGTACATGTTTGTGGTGTGCGCCAAAAAGATACTCAAGGAGACCAAGATGCACTGAAACGGTGCATTATGTTGTTTTCTTTATTTTTCAAAGGCATGACATTCTGTTGTCATTTTGAATGTACACAAATAAAAATATTCATTTTACCATATGATGTTTTATTAACAAGGTTCGGGAGGAGCACGATCAGAT
>NW_015704497.1:0-241 GCF_001515625.1 Sinocyclocheilus rhinocerous
AAGCTTGATCAGCAAGCATTTGACTTGCTTGAGCAGCGCACTGTAAGGGTGAATGTAAATGGCATCATGAGATATGCCACACCACTTCTCAGACGGAAGGACAGTCCTTGTCTAAAAGCACCCAAATCCGCTTGTCTTTCACTGCTTCGAAGTACAGAGCGAAGGATCGTAAATTACACTGAACAAGCCATGACTTATTGTCAAGAGATCCAGAAGCTGGAAACTGCAGGCTATGTAAAGA
>NW_015704498.1:0-241 GCF_001515625.1 Sinocyclocheilus rhinocerous
AAGCGTCTGACAAATGGCTTATCTTGTAGAATGCATTCTCAGCACTGCCGCTTCTTATACAAAGAGTACGCGTGATAGCAAATTCAAAAGCGAAAGTCAAACACAAGCGTGTTTTTTAAAGGGATTTCAATACCCCACATTTTGAGAGCGGCTCCCTGATGCACGCATATTAGGCTACACACAATAACTTCTAATATCAAACCTATCTTAGGCTGGGCTGTGTAGTTGTAATCATCTCTTA
>NW_015704499.1:0-241 GCF_001515625.1 Sinocyclocheilus rhinocerous
AAACACACACACACACACACATATATATATATATATATATCATTTTAGGATAATTTTCCATGTACTAATTAATTGAATGTAAAAAGCGGTTTCAGAAAAAAACGATGCAAAATCTGATTTAAGGTTGTTGTTCCTGGGAAAACATTGGTGCAAGAATCCCTTTATTTAACAACTTTGTAATTATTTCCCCTCTATAAACAATTTCTATCATATCACCATATAAACCGTCAAAAAAAAAAAA
>NW_015704500.1:0-241 GCF_001515625.1 Sinocyclocheilus rhinocerous
AAGAAAAAAATATCGTCTTATATTCGGGACAATACGGTATATGTTTGGTTGACTGTATATGTAAGGGATAATTCACATATTAAAGGCATTCACATATTAAAGATGTTAATAATATTTGCGCTGCCATATTTGACCGGAACGATAAAAATAATGGTTATTTTCGTCAGTTACAACTTGTTAGATGTAGCATTACTCACTTTAAATAAGACAGAGCAGACAAATATATTAAGTAGTGCAGTAA
>NW_015704501.1:0-241 GCF_001515625.1 Sinocyclocheilus rhinocerous
CAATATCTGTCCTATTTCCTCCAGACCAGCACGTGCTACTCCCTCCAACACCTGGTTAACCGAAGTCCTCTGCGAGCATCGGACTAAACTCAGGGCAGCGGAGAGAAAATGCCGCAAATCAAAAGATTCAGCTGATTTCAGCAGGTATCAGTCACTGCTATCTTCATTTTCCACCAAAGTTCATGCTGCCAAAACTAGTCTCTAAACTTATCCTCTCCAGCCACCCTACCACCTGCCCTCT
>NW_015704502.1:0-241 GCF_001515625.1 Sinocyclocheilus rhinocerous
TGGGAATAATACAATGTGAATTCTCAATGTCATTAATTAATTTAGGACACTACACGTGGAACATATCCATTCTGTAAACAAAATTAGCTTCACTGCGCCACTTCCGCAATGGACGACGAAGAAAATACCCGACAAGATAAAAGTCCGGATAAGTTAAAATTTAAAACTTAAAAACAAATAATAATAATAATAATAATAGTAACTACATAATGTTATATATACTATGGGGATTAAGTAGAGA
>NW_015704503.1:0-241 GCF_001515625.1 Sinocyclocheilus rhinocerous
ATACGTGGAGAAAGCTCGCACCGTCAGTACAGACTGCAGATAGATGTATAGCGATCGAACAGTCCTGCACGTGTTTCCATGAACGCCATACGTGTGTGTTTCAGGTCATAAAGACTCTGGACCCCAAGCAGAAGTCTAACGCAGTTCCTGCTGAAGTTCAGGTGCTGAAGAGCCAGCTGACGGAGAAAGACAGAAAGATACAGCATCTGGAGGTCAGACACACACACACACACACACACAC
>NW_015704504.1:0-241 GCF_001515625.1 Sinocyclocheilus rhinocerous
CAGACAACCTCAGGTGCTCATACTGGATGAAGTGACCAGCTCTTTAGACACTGAAAGTGAACAAATGGTAAAATAAGGCTATTCAGTATGAACACAAAGACATATGCACTGTATGCGTTCACTAATCCCTGTTTCCTTTAGTGCTACTATTAAAATATTTCTTGCATGTTTTGTTATTCCACAGGTTCAACAGGCCCTGGCCTGCTGCCCCACCCAGACCTTGCTTGTGATTGCTCATAGG
>NW_015704505.1:0-240 GCF_001515625.1 Sinocyclocheilus rhinocerous
CTCTCTCTCTCTCTCTCTCTCACACACACACACACACACACATATCATCATCTCATTAAAAAGATGAGTGGGAAATGCTGCGGACATGTTATTATGTTTATTATTTACTTTTACGTCCAATCCTTGTTTCCCATACAGTAATAGAGTAAGACATTGTACTTTTATCCAAAGAGACGAAACTGTTGTCATTGCATTTATCATTGGGACACAGAAACACAAGTAGGACCTACTACTACTACA
>NW_015704506.1:0-241 GCF_001515625.1 Sinocyclocheilus rhinocerous
AAGGTTAAAACTAATTACTTTTTTTTTTTTTTTTCAAAAATACATGTCATTGAGTGTCACTGTTTACAACAAACATGTAGCATATATTTCACATATATTTTGGGCACAGAACATGTATTTTTCTCGCTCTGGCATCAGGTGGAGCTGGACGTCTCTGGACCCGTGTTTCAGATCTTCCACACAAACTATCTGCTTTTACCTTTACATTACAACAGCTGGACGTGTAGCCTGTGCACGACGA
>NW_015704507.1:0-240 GCF_001515625.1 Sinocyclocheilus rhinocerous
TACCATTTACATTCTATATACATAAAAATATACATTTATAATTACAAAAAAATCTATTCCAAATGTTGTTCTTTTCGATTCATCAAAGGATCCTGAAAAAAATGTATCATGGTTCGCACAAAAAATATTAAGCAGCTAAATTCTTTGTAACATTTACAATAATACATGTTTCTTGCACATAATCAGCATATTAGCATGATTTCTTAAGGATCATGTGACACTGAAGACTGGAGTAATGAT
>NW_015704508.1:0-241 GCF_001515625.1 Sinocyclocheilus rhinocerous
AAGGGAAAAACTTTTCCGTTTTTGACTACATCGTTGTCATGTAAATGTAGCCTAAGATACTTTTGATGAATTCCGAGAGATCTCTGACCCTCCCATAGACAGCAAGTATCCTACCACGGTCAAGGTCCAGAAACGTAGCAAGGGCATTGTTAAAATAGTCCACGTAACATTAGTGGTTCAACTGTAATTTTACGAGGCTACAAGAATACTTTTTGTACACAAAGAAAACAAAAATAACGAC
>NW_015704509.1:0-241 GCF_001515625.1 Sinocyclocheilus rhinocerous
AACCAGTCTGATCACTATCAGAACAAACTTCAGTGTCATTATAACCATATACAGAAACACAATACAGCAATGATATAATACATAAAATTCAAAATGCTCTGCTTTTGCATGCTAGGTATTTGTTGGATGAATAGTATGTCAAACTGAAGACAAATATTAATGATAATAGATACACAACAAATGTGGGCCAAAAAGTTAAATTTGATTAATGTAACCATAAAGGAAAGACACAAAACCAAAT
>NW_015704510.1:0-241 GCF_001515625.1 Sinocyclocheilus rhinocerous
ACAAGTTTACTAAACTGGTATGTAGTAACTTTCACTGTTGACTGTCAACTTAATGTTCGAGCTGTGCAATGATATAATTAAACACTGGCATCAAATCTGAACCAGGGTCATGTCAGACTGAATATGAAGTAATCATACACATTCAAATCAAGTCAGACACTAACATTCAAATGTTTGGGCTCAGTAAGATTCTCTTTTTTTTTATTTACACTTTTATTCATCAAGGATGCATAAAATTGAT
>NW_015704511.1:0-241 GCF_001515625.1 Sinocyclocheilus rhinocerous
AAGTGTTCAAATTGGGATCTGTAATATATTCTAATGTTTTAAAAGCTCAGCAAGGCTGCCTTTATTTGTACAGTGAAAAATACATGCCTGATTCAAGTCTCAAGTCTCAAAAATGGCCAAAAAATTATTTGACTTATTAATTTTTTTTTTTTAATGTCTGCTAGAATGTTAAAAAAATGTTCAGTGTTAAGTAAAGATTTTTAAATTGTTGTTTTGTAATTGATTTTTTATTTGAAAAGCA
>NW_015704512.1:0-241 GCF_001515625.1 Sinocyclocheilus rhinocerous
CTCAGCACATTGACAAATTTGTTCTTGTTTTAAGCATAAACTCACACTTTTCAGAAAACAAGACTTGATATATCTTGATTTCAGAACTGTACTGAAAACGACAAAATACCGAGACAAACAAAAAAGTTTTTTTTTTTTTGCATTTACAGGTGAAACTGTTTTTTTGTGAATCGGTTTTAAGACAAACTGGACAGCATGAAGTGCATAAAAAGTGTTTTATTATCATTATTAATATAATTAT
>NW_015704513.1:0-241 GCF_001515625.1 Sinocyclocheilus rhinocerous
ACACAAAAGTGAGTAGAAATACAATTGTGGGCGTGGCTTATCAGACCAGGCGTTCTCTCTGATTGGTGAACTCCGCTGATATAAATAATAACTTTTCCTGTTTTAATTACACACTGTATATGTTCGATATAATGGCTTTTAAAATTACTTAATGAAATTATTAACTAGTACATTATTGTCCATGACAGCTGCAGAAGCATTAATGTAAGAGACGCAGTCACGTGGTATATGTTACTTTTCT
>NW_015704514.1:0-241 GCF_001515625.1 Sinocyclocheilus rhinocerous
GAACAACTTCACCATTGAGCACCAATTGGTGACACAAAAACACCAAAAACATAAGATTTGAAACAGCCATCTTGAGAAAAGTTTGAACAATCAACAATCTAACACTGCTTTCTAAAACAAGTGTTGAGTCAGGGGTTTTAAAGTAACACAGATTTTCATCACCTGGGTTCCTCGTTAAAGGGAAATTAGTAAGAGAGGACCCACTCGTTAACATTCTCCTGCAGACATTGGTTGGTTGAGA
>NW_015704515.1:0-241 GCF_001515625.1 Sinocyclocheilus rhinocerous
ACACACACACACACACACCAGCAGAGGAGCTTTGCTGACACATCTCATACACACAAACATGCGAAGACTCCCCTAACACATGCCTCTAGATGAGGTGCCTGCCCCTGCAAAGCCATGCCACAATAACGCAATAAGTTCCTTAGTAAAGCAAGCAGCAGAGACCGAGGCTCTCTCAGGCTATTACATGGTAAGAATTAGGCACAGCTGGGAGCAGGATCATATTTGACTAAATCAATTATCT
>NW_015704516.1:0-241 GCF_001515625.1 Sinocyclocheilus rhinocerous
ACTTCAACCATATTTCAAAGACAATAGAACTAATTATGAAATTACATATAAAGATGTACTTAAGTTTTACTTAAGTGGATCAATAGCACTCAAGTTCAAATAATTGCATTTAATATAAATTTAAACTATAATGCATTTTCATTTAATTTCAAATAACATGCAATATAGTGTGTGAAAACATTAATTCAGTTCTCACTTAAGCATATACAGTGGGTACGGAAAGTATTCAGACCCCCTTAAA
>NW_015704517.1:0-241 GCF_001515625.1 Sinocyclocheilus rhinocerous
CAATTCAATTGTAAAATACATAAGTCATTATAACACACACACACAGAAATCATTTTCCAGTATTTTTAATACAAAAACAATATTAAAAAAAACAATGTTTTTTAATGGAAAAAATTCAGCCAATATTATCAGTGATAAAACTTTACAGTGATTAAAAAATAAGACAAAAAATGAGGGGAAAAAAAACAGTAAACAAAAATGTGCTTGATTGTCATAATGGACAAACAAGCTTAATTTTTAA
>NW_015704518.1:0-241 GCF_001515625.1 Sinocyclocheilus rhinocerous
CATTGCATTCAGTATACATTCATCAATATGTGCTCGCTGGGAAATGAACCTGTGACCTCGGCTTGGCTATAGGTAATGGTGGAGTACAGCTGGCGCTCTCAGTACACTCTGTGTTCTCACAATTCTCTGCGGAGTCAACTTGAAAGAAAGTGAAACTTGTGAGAAACTTGGACAGATCCTGGGAACGAAAATGGCAAAACCAATTAGATAAAAGTTCACGGGATTCCCCGAGGATTTGAGG
>NW_015704519.1:0-241 GCF_001515625.1 Sinocyclocheilus rhinocerous
CAGCTAGGTGACGAAGCGGCTCCGAATAAGTGCACCATCATCCTAAATTCTTCTATAGGTGCATTCAAATTGCCCTCTGGCCACCAAAGAAAACGAAGCAGATCTGCGTCCTCCTCAGGAACCCTCACCTGATAGAACATCGACTCCACATCTGCCATCATGGCTATTGGTTCTTCCCTAAATCTGGTAAGGACACCAATGAGTGTGTTTGTGAGGTTCGGACCTTGTAGCAATTGGCTGT
>NW_015704520.1:0-241 GCF_001515625.1 Sinocyclocheilus rhinocerous
CAGCTTGGTTCTGGTTCTCAACACCCCCAAAAGCTTGTTCTCCATTATTGCATACTCATGGATGAGACAACATCAACTTTATGTTTAGTCAACTTTCACAGAATTATGTTTAGTCAACTTTCACAGAATTTTATATAATCAATGAACTCTGAAAAAGTAAACAGTGAACGTTTAACATTCTATTAGTTGTCAAAATAAATTAATTGCAACAGTTCTGTCATACCTAAATTGAACTCTGTAC
>NW_015704521.1:0-241 GCF_001515625.1 Sinocyclocheilus rhinocerous
ACATGATAGGCTATCAGTGCGTTCCATTGCGCTATTGCAGACAGAACGAGAATTAAAGGCATTAATATTATAATATGAATGCTTTCTCACGGGTGAATGAGACATAAGTTGATCTGACAGCGGTGCATTATATATATATATATGTGATATATGATATACACTACCAGTCAATAGTTTTTGAACAGTAAGATCTTTAATGTTTTTTTTTAAGAAGTCTCTTCTGTTCACCAAGCCTGCATTT
>NW_015704522.1:0-241 GCF_001515625.1 Sinocyclocheilus rhinocerous
ACACATACTGTTCTGAGATGAGAGAAAATAGATCATTTGTGTTCCTATGATATATCAAAATACTTAAATGTGACTCTTGAATAAAAGCTTCATTAACAATAACATACTCTGTTGTGTTTGTTTAATACATTCAATTAATTAAGACACAAATGTAGTTTCATTTGTCTGAGCAGATGGATTTATTTTTTCAATATTCCACCCTGTTAAAAACACCTTGATCTCTGTTAAAGATAAAGTTAAA
>NW_015704523.1:0-241 GCF_001515625.1 Sinocyclocheilus rhinocerous
TTCATCAGGACTGAAATAATGCTGTGCTTTAGTACAATTAAATGATTACTGCTCTGTATTTAGAATTGCATTTTAATAATTAAGTATTGAAAAGTGCAGTACTTTTGCTGTAATTATCTGTTTCCTGAGCATGACCACATATATTCCCAGACAGACTCACATGACAAAAGCATGGATTTGAGGAGAGTACTGTACCGTAGGCTGATTGCACAGATATCTGCACAGCTCTCCGATGTACTGG
>NW_015704524.1:0-241 GCF_001515625.1 Sinocyclocheilus rhinocerous
TCAAGTCCAACTGCATTTATCCCTGAAAACACAACAGAAAAGCTGAACACAAATGAAAACAGCCATATGAAGATAATAAATGCAGTCACAGTGTTGTTTGTGACCCTTATTCTGTATCTTAGAGGGTCACAAATGGCCATGTACCTGTCGACAGATATTAAACTGAGATGCAGTAAGGAGGAGATACAGAAGCTCGTGTCTAAACTAGAATGCACTTTACACACAAAATCTCCCAGATACC
>NW_015704525.1:0-241 GCF_001515625.1 Sinocyclocheilus rhinocerous
TAAATTAGTGCTCAAGCTGTCCATTAGCATAGCGTTTCCACTGATGCTGAAAGATGTGCTGTCCAGCTGGATACTTTTATTTGTGGTGATCAGATTCTAGGTCTTCTGAGTACAGATCAGACTGGGCTTTTTCAAATGAGTATTCACTCTTGCATCATTTTCTTCTAGCAACAGCGCCTGTTGCTTTCTGATTTCGAATTTTGCTTGTTTGGCATTTAAAACTCTTCAAAATAGAATGTCA
>NW_015704526.1:0-241 GCF_001515625.1 Sinocyclocheilus rhinocerous
ACCAAGGACAACTAATCAAAATATGAAGTATATCACACGTACACTAAATATTTGACCGCTCAAGGCTGCATTGTTGTTTATTTTAGTAGCAACAGTATTGTATATTGAAATATGTACGGTACTGTAGTGTTGTGTACCTTGTACATTGGTGAGCCAGTCTGGCTGCTGGTGGTGCTCAGAGGCAATGGTAAGCGTGTTCAAAAATACCAGGAAAATCACCAGCCAGTAGAACACATTTGAC
>NW_015704527.1:0-241 GCF_001515625.1 Sinocyclocheilus rhinocerous
CATCCAAGTGCACACACACAGCAGTGAGTAGTGAACACACACCCGAAGCACACTGCACACGTCTGCAGTGCATTACGGCTCCGACACGACCACTGCAGCTGATCGTGTCCACTCTAGTCAATGCTTGTGTTTATACCAGCTGCTCCGTGGCACATTTCAGAAGCGGCTCTGCGTGCTGCTTCACTAAAGATACATGCCTACATCTCCTTCGATTAAAAATAATGGCTAGTGCGGTGGCTGC
>NW_015704528.1:0-241 GCF_001515625.1 Sinocyclocheilus rhinocerous
AATGTGAATTAAGTAAGAGAATATAGAATATAGATAATATATGTGCGTATATGTGTATATGTGTGTGTGTGTGTGTGTGTGTTTGTGTGTATGTATGTATGTATGTATGTATGCATATTTATAAATATATATAAATTTATATGGGTCTTTCCCCATCATATACTGTATATTGCATAAATCTTGATCCACACTCCAATCCAGTCGGTGGCGGTAATGCACCTATAAGCTGGTTTGCCAACCG
>NW_015704529.1:0-241 GCF_001515625.1 Sinocyclocheilus rhinocerous
TAAATGGTGAAAATCACTTGCGTCCCCCTGAGAAACAATTACCGTTCGAATAGGGCTTTAGACTATTGGAAAGAAAACATCCAAAACATACTTTTAAAGCAATAGTTCACCCTCAGGCCATTCAAGATGTAGATGAGTTAGTTTGTTAGTGAGAACAGACAGATATTTAGCATTGTGCCGTCAGAATGAGAGTCCGAACAGCTGATAAAACACCACAATAATCCACAAGTAATCCACACCA
>NW_015704530.1:0-241 GCF_001515625.1 Sinocyclocheilus rhinocerous
ACCACTGGCAGTGGGTGGTTTCTGGAGATGCAAAAAGGTCTACCTGAGCAACTCCAAACTGTCCCCAGATCAGCTGGACTGCCTGGTGGTGGAGTCTCCGTGGCGGGAGAGTTGCGACGGGAGTGTAAACCGTCTTGCCGGTTGATATACGCAACGGTCTCAGTATTGTCCGTACAGACCAGCACGTCCCTGCCCTGAAGGCGCCCTCTGAGGCGGCTCAGGGCAAGGTGCACTGCCAGCA
>NW_015704531.1:0-241 GCF_001515625.1 Sinocyclocheilus rhinocerous
GCGGATTACCATACCCTGCTGATGCACAATGACGTGAGGTGGCTGTCCAGAGTGCGGGTGCTGATGCGTCTGTTCAGCCTGCGGGAGGAGTTGCGTGACTTTCTTGCGGACAAGAGACCAGACCTTGCAGAGTTTTTGGACGATGACAAATGGCTCGCTCAACTCAGCTACCTTTCAGACATATTCGGTGAAATGAACAAGCTTAACAGAGCAATGCAAGGTGCAAACATAAACACTGTGG
>NW_015704532.1:0-241 GCF_001515625.1 Sinocyclocheilus rhinocerous
TTTATTCCTGAGAGTATTAGAAACCATGGTTTTGGATATAGTGTTCATTACTTTTATTTTAATCTAATTTATTTGAATATTTATACAGAAATCATCAGCATTTAATAAAGATAAATATATTTTTCAATCATTTATTTTAAGAACTTTGTTTGTGAGAATCTACACTCCTGAACAAAATCTCATTTTCATTCCACTGTTTTCATTCTCATATTTATTTAGTAAACAAAGAAACAACTAGAAA
>NW_015704533.1:0-241 GCF_001515625.1 Sinocyclocheilus rhinocerous
ACTAAAGTAATAAAACTAGAATAAAACGTATATAATTGATTAGAAGCAGTTTTTTAAAAACCAGTTCATTAAAATGATCCATTCAGCAGATTTTCTACAATGAAATAAAATTTGTGACTATTTATATTTACTTTTGTGACTATTTAATTTTTATAAAAATGAATTAAGAGGTGCTGAGTAAGTCTTTCAAAGGTCTTCTCATCTCACCATGTCTCCGTGGTTTGGACATCTTTGAGTGTGT
>NW_015704534.1:0-241 GCF_001515625.1 Sinocyclocheilus rhinocerous
ACTAACCCCAAACTTTTGAACAGTATTCTTTCATTAAAAAAAAAATGGTTATATGGTATATATTTCATCCACATCACCATTTAATGTTTGAATAGACACTGATATGTCCAATCAAGTCATATATCTGTGATCAAAATTCAGTATGGACATATATATATATATATTAAATTCATGGAATAATTACACTTATTCAAATAATAAATCTCACAGTTCAGTCAATTCCAATTGAACAGCATTTAGA
>NW_015704535.1:0-241 GCF_001515625.1 Sinocyclocheilus rhinocerous
ACCACTGTAACCCTCAGACCGCCCGTGCTGCTGCCCGAAGTAGTCCACACCTGGCTGCCGCCAGGACGGACACTAGATCGCGGCAGAGGCAACGGAGCTCCGCCACCCTGGAGGAAATGGATCCTGGCCCACAGCTCCGAGATAGATGTTTCCCGCAATGGGAACATGACTCATCCGCGAAAGCCACCTCAATGGAGTTTAATGCCCAGACACGTGAGGCAGCGATCGTGACCATCACCCG
>NW_015704536.1:0-241 GCF_001515625.1 Sinocyclocheilus rhinocerous
ACTAAGCTGGAGGGAAGGGATCCTCCGGTGTCTCGAGAGCGTCCGGCCCCGAGCCAGAACCAGCCCGCCGGCCCCTCTGATGTCAAGCCCGCCGGCCGTTCCTCATGCAAGCCCGCCGGCCGTTCCTCAGTCAAGTCCGCCGGCCGCTCCGTTGTCAAGCCCACCGGCCGTTCCGATGTCAAGCCCGCCGGCCGCTCCGTTCACCCTTAACCAAAGGAGGAGGATGAGGAGGAAAAGACTG
>NW_015704537.1:0-241 GCF_001515625.1 Sinocyclocheilus rhinocerous
ACTATTCTGTGGAGTTCCTTTTGTGTCTTTTTTATTCAATCAAAAATTCTGTGTTTGAGAGTAAAACTAATTATTTTGTAATTAAAAATAAAAGATCGCAAAAAAACTCTGAAATTAATAACAAAATTCTTTGCGCACTTCAAAAACTTTTCATCGGGAAACCACAAATGTTGCTCTCTCTTGTTTGCGAGTTGAAAAGCGTTGCTTGCGAGTGAAGCGGTCTCTCAGTGGGCGGTCTCTA
>NW_015704538.1:0-241 GCF_001515625.1 Sinocyclocheilus rhinocerous
TGAATGAAAATAGTTTCTACACTAACAGACAATATGCATTTTTTTGTCATTTTATGACATGATAGCAGTGAAGCAAATGTTGCACTTTTGGCCTTGATTTGCCTATTGATGCAATCATCAACAACATACTTCTTTTTGAAAATGATTTACAATGAAGAGATCTGTATAAAATTGAGATTTTGTTCTAGCCGTTAATCTGGCAGTATTTCAGCACCACGGACAGCTCTAAACAATAGACCTA
>NW_015704539.1:0-241 GCF_001515625.1 Sinocyclocheilus rhinocerous
GCCCGGTCAGATGTTGCCATTGATGACGTCTCACTGCACAGAGGAGCCTGTAGCAGTATGTTTCTACTCTGCACTTAGTAAAAACATTCAGCTTTAAAATCAACTCAACTTACTCAGAAAAATGACTACTATGTTTTGCAAAAAGTTTATTTAACTTAATGTTTAAACAGTTGTAAATATTTTTCAGATTTACCAAACCAGGTAGCTCCATCTTCAGTTCCATTGCCACCAGCTGCAACAA
>NW_015704540.1:0-241 GCF_001515625.1 Sinocyclocheilus rhinocerous
TCTGCTCACCAAGGCTGCATTTATTTGATCAAAATACAGTAAAAAGAGTAATATTGTGAAATATTATTACAATGAAAAATAACTGATATTTATATTTTCTAATATATTGTAAAATGTATTTTTTTTCCTGTGATGCAAAGCTAAAATTTTTTAGCATCATTACTCTATAGTCTTCAGTGTCACAAGATCCTTCAAAAAATAATTTTAATATGCTGATTTGCTGCTCAAGAAACATTTATTA
>NW_015704541.1:0-241 GCF_001515625.1 Sinocyclocheilus rhinocerous
ACGAATGAATAAATAAATAAATTAATTAATTACAAAAGCATGTGACAAAAAAACTAAATTAAAAACTGAAGATATAAAAATAAAAGCTTACATTTTTAGTAAATGTGTTACATGTTTTTGTCATTTTAAGTATTTTTTTTTAAATAGGTTTATTTTTTTTAAGTAGGTTTAATTTATTTCAGTTTTAGTTTCAATAGCTGTAGCTATTGGGGTGAAAGGTGGTGAAGATTATAGGGGCCCA
>NW_015704542.1:0-241 GCF_001515625.1 Sinocyclocheilus rhinocerous
ACGAGAAACTGCTCTTTTAGTTGAAGCACCCAGGGGAATCGCTGACTCAACAGGGACACCGCTGATTGTGCCGTAACACCACCCAGAACAGCCTCTTCTTCCAGTGAACAGAGAGGAAACGCCTTGTGGAGTTGAAGCTCATTCATCCACTCGGCTCCGAAGCAAAAATCTGATGAGTGAATGTACTTGTCACCTCTTTATACCCGTATGCATGGGGAGTGGCTCAGCATGCAAAATCCAC
>NW_015704543.1:0-241 GCF_001515625.1 Sinocyclocheilus rhinocerous
ATAAATTCAATGTGTTTTTAATGACATGTAAAATAAGTAAATAAATAAAAATAGCTTTTTTTGTAGTCAATGCTTCAAAAAGTGCAGAAACTCTCCCTTATTTATATTGTAACTGTTGCATTTTTTAAAAAACAACAACAACAAAAATGAGGCTATCTGAGACTTATCCTAGCACTTGCATATCATTGCTCTTTTGTTGATTGCTTCTATTGTCCTCACACTTTGGATAAAAGCGTCTGCT
>NW_015704544.1:0-241 GCF_001515625.1 Sinocyclocheilus rhinocerous
ACGTAACGTGAGTCACTGTTGTCATAGAAACATCGTTGCCAGTCAGATTAGTTGTTTTTCAGAATTTGGAACGTTTGCTTTTAACCACAAGCACGTCGGATCATTTCACGTAGGCTGTTATCTCACAAATGATCAATTCCCTCTGTACTGTGTTTTCTACATGGAGTGGAGCAAAACAGTAGGTCTGTGTCGTAATGGAGATCAGTGGTTCAAGAAAAGACTCCTGCCATTAAACCTGCTT
>NW_015704545.1:0-240 GCF_001515625.1 Sinocyclocheilus rhinocerous
TACTGGAGTATAACGTATGCCAACTAAATTCATATAAATAATAATATAAATAAAATATAATTATATAATATAATACAAATCATATAAAATATCATATATCATATAATATAATTAAAATATAATAATATTACATATATAAAAAATATAATAATGTTATTTATATATACACTGGCTGTCAAAAGTTTGGAATCTTGGGAACCAAATCAGCATATTAGAATGATTTCTGAAGGATCATGTGAC
>NW_015704546.1:0-241 GCF_001515625.1 Sinocyclocheilus rhinocerous
ACGTCACAGTCGGTGTTATGTTCTGATTCGCCTATTTTTCAGTGCTCTTCAGTGACAAACGGGCAGCGGGGTGAGAGGCAACAGTCTGAAGGCGAGTAATTCGAGGAAGTAAAGGTATGCAAGTGAAGGAGCGGTGGAATAACTGGAGCGGTGGAGAACAGGTGCAGTGGAGCGAAGGAGCATCTATGGGTAAGTAAAACAGAGTCCAAACGGCAAGACGAAGGGGGTAATCCGAAATACA
>NW_015704547.1:0-241 GCF_001515625.1 Sinocyclocheilus rhinocerous
TTTATCCAGCTGTATTTACAACTTATAACATCCAAGTGAAAGATAAAACACTAACGTGTCAGAAAAAAATAATAAAACAGAATCACTGAGTTGGAAAAAGGATCACCCCCTCCTAAAACTGACGTATAAACTCAATCAGGAGTAGCTCATCACCTTCTCAATGTCACACAAAGCCATTTGACTTTCAGCTGTAAAAGGCTGTGCTCATTTTGATCAGCTCAGCATGAAAAGAGCTTTCCTG
>NW_015704548.1:0-241 GCF_001515625.1 Sinocyclocheilus rhinocerous
ACGGCGCAATGCTCTGAGCCTCAGCAACTTCCCGGCCTTCTCCAGACCTGACAGCCGATACTAGAGCAGAGCCGCCTGATATATTCTTAGAGTCCTAGTGAGCATGCTGCATCTGTCTTTAGAAAGGCCATTGTGCCTAACCACATAGACTTGTGTGTGTGTGTGTTCACAATCTACACTTTTCTTTTTGTCTATTCTTATTTTAGGTGGGAGGAATTTTGAGTTTAATTCAAGGGCCCTT
>NW_015704549.1:0-241 GCF_001515625.1 Sinocyclocheilus rhinocerous
ATAAATATGAAGAGATTTATAATATGGAAACATTCAAATTCTGCTCTGTGGTACTCTTTCTGTTTAAAGAAGATTTTATGATCACTGTCGGTTTCTGCACATATAAAATTATAACATGTTCATTACTTTATTGCTCTAAATGCAGTTATTAGAAAATCGGACTATATTTAGATATTGTGTTCTCTAGTGTAGTTACTTACCTGTAGTTGTTTTTGGCAAATCTGCTTCTTCCACACAGAAA
>NW_015704550.1:0-241 GCF_001515625.1 Sinocyclocheilus rhinocerous
ATAACAGCAACTATTTAATTTTTTGTGGCAGGGCCAGTGAAAATGGTGGCAGGGCAAGTAAAAATTTTAACCGCTGGCCCAACCAGGCAAGTAGAAAAAAATTCTTAGCGTTGATCCCTGCACTAGCACTTTAGGTGCGCACCCGGGTTCGACTGATGTCAAGAGTTCGATACATTTGGAGGATGTGAACTGGGTATGCCTCACACGTCCTGAAAAGTGAAGCTGTGGGCTCTTTGATCGC
>NW_015704551.1:0-241 GCF_001515625.1 Sinocyclocheilus rhinocerous
ACATCTGCCAGTTATACAGAGCCACTTGTTCTTCATCAGCCTGCCCCTTGAGCACATGTACGGAAATCATGTGCATTTACTGATAAATGTGAAGGTATTTAGTAGAGCTAATGTGCCATGTACATTTAATGTAATGTGATTAAATATTTAATACACACACACACACTTATATGTAGATAGAGAGAGAAAGAGAGAGAGTAAAAATAGCAATATTGTGAAATATTATTACAATTTAAAATAA
>NW_015704552.1:0-241 GCF_001515625.1 Sinocyclocheilus rhinocerous
ATACACACTCACACAGACACTCACTCACACACACACACACACACACGCTCACTCTCTCTCACAGACTCACACACACACACACACACACATCTGCCCTCATCTTCAGGCCATCCGTGTGGGTCTCCATCCACTGAAGCAGTAAGAGCAGCGAGGGCAGGTAGAGAGGCGAGAAAACACCACTGTGACTCGCAGCCTAGAGCGAAGATAACGATTTCTCAGCGGCATTAACCGCACGTACGTG
>NW_015704553.1:0-241 GCF_001515625.1 Sinocyclocheilus rhinocerous
ATAAGACAGATTTAATTTGTCACTACATTTCCATTTCTGTTTATATCACAATCACATTACTATTATTTTAACATGAGCAAAAAAAGTCATAAAAAAGAAAGAGATGAGATTTTATAGGCTTAGATCTCTGCCACAATTCTGCTTAATAATTATGCACACCTGAATAGACATTGAAAATAAATTTTTTCACTTCCTTCCTTCATGAATAATTATATATCAATTATAAATGATTAAATACAAG
>NW_015704554.1:0-241 GCF_001515625.1 Sinocyclocheilus rhinocerous
CTGATTTGCTGAAATCAAAACAGGGACGATAATAGGTGAGCGCCACCCAATGAGATTGCCGTTTGCGCATTAGCTCCACCCACTACCGGAGAAACCAGCAGTTCTTAAATGCTGAAGAATTCCAAAGAAACGCTGTTATTTTGTATTTTATTTTTGGTAATTTGTTTAGTTGTAAATACTGAAATATATTGCCTTAATATTTGCTGATGAATTGCTCTTGAAGCCCTGGTTTATCGGTTTT
>NW_015704555.1:0-241 GCF_001515625.1 Sinocyclocheilus rhinocerous
CACATTAAAGATTCGTTCAAAACGAACGAATCGTTCAAGAACGACACAACACTAATATACGTCACAGTAGAGAAGAAAAGACAATCGCAACAGTGTTGCAAGACGTACGATAATTATCGTATTTGTATGATCATTTTGATCTCTGTACCATGTATGATCAATAATGAAAAAAAATCCCATAATGTAAGATAATTTAGAAATTTCAGAACGTGTTTTTTTCCAAAGTCAACCTCATCAAAAC
>NW_015704556.1:0-241 GCF_001515625.1 Sinocyclocheilus rhinocerous
TATCACATCGCATCGATAGCTGCTTCATATGTATCTTTAATGTATTGCATCGTTGGCTATGCATCGATATGCGTATCATATTATCAGTCATGAGATGCACATCCCTAAGGAAAACACACGTAGCAAAGGAGGTAGACATATACAATACCAGATGAAGAACTAAGAACCCAGGAACACTATAAGACATGATGAGAAGCACCTGGAACTAATGAAACATAATAACATGAGGGAAAACACAGCT
>NW_015704557.1:0-241 GCF_001515625.1 Sinocyclocheilus rhinocerous
ATACCCGACACGAGGTTCACGCGGATCACACGAACCGATCTCATCTACGGAGAATTAAACATCAAAAGTTCACACAAACAGGTCTCTGGCTCACACGGATATCAAAGAAAGGTTTTACAGTAATATTTACCCAGAAAGACAGCATCATTTCATAATAAATAGTCCCGATGCCAACACCACGACATGGCACTCGGCTGCTTCATCGGATTATGACAAAATGGCTGTTCTGGTCACGCACATG
>NW_015704558.1:0-241 GCF_001515625.1 Sinocyclocheilus rhinocerous
ATATAAAATTTCCATCCATTTGGAACATACAGTTTGAACGTAAACAACAACTGGCAAAATATGCATACTTAATGTGATGCATATTTGTCAGTCATACATGAAGAAAACAGATTTCTGCACTTATTGTATAGTTTATTATTAACCAAGTATCCATTTGATTTTATTTAAATAATCATATTTTCAATGCATTTATATATATAAACCTATTTACATAAACATATAAAACTGGTTATTGTGCATT
>NW_015704559.1:0-241 GCF_001515625.1 Sinocyclocheilus rhinocerous
TTTTTTGTTGTGAACTTTTCTGTAAGGACATTAAGTATAAAGTATAATATTCATTGTTGTGCAATATCCTTTCTCTAGCACCAAATACATACCAGGTCTGCATATTTCTTACAAAGGGCAGCGAGTTTTTCTTCTGGGGTGGCTAAGGTATGAAGCGCCTGCATCAGCAACAACACCTCTTTGCCTATGACAACAAAAGAAGAATTATGCTTAGAATAACCTGTTGTTGACAAATGAGTTA
>NW_015704560.1:0-241 GCF_001515625.1 Sinocyclocheilus rhinocerous
ATATTCAGAATCGGTATCGCTCCGATACTGGCATTTTCTGCTGGACCGGGGTATCGGTCAGACGAGACCGATCCAAATACGATATAGTGCATATTCTATTCTGTGTTTTTGTTAAGCCCCACGAAAGGCACACAGACATTATAAAGCATAAAGCACCATAAAGTTTCCGTGCACTATATTGCAAATGTTCTGAGAACGTTCCATAGTTTAATGTGAGGTAGAGATGAATATTTAAGTCGTT
>NW_015704561.1:0-241 GCF_001515625.1 Sinocyclocheilus rhinocerous
GTCTGTTCTCTCGGCTCTTCTGAAGTGTTAATGTTCATCGCAGACGCTCTGAACGCGATCGATCATCTCAGACTGTTTCCATCCGTCCATCCACGCTCACCGTTACGCCCCGGCAGGACAACCGTCTTATTATCAGGAAAAAATATGACATGGAGAAAAGAAAGAAGGTGCTGTTTTTAAGACAAGAATATTGCCATTTAACCGGTTCAAGCACTTAATTCCAGTGACGCCCATCTGTCTG
>NW_015704562.1:0-240 GCF_001515625.1 Sinocyclocheilus rhinocerous
GTTTGTGTGTGTGTGTGTGTGTGTGTGTCTAACTAATGGGTGTGAGGCCCAGACACTTTTAAGAGAGATATCGAGAGAGAGAGAGAGAGAGAGAGATGGAAATAATGAAAAAAGAGAAGCAACTAAAATACAACAAAAACCGAAAAATACAATACAAAAACCAAGAAAATGAGCAGTTATTACAAAGCCAACAGCTGCCTGTGGTAACCATTACACCATCCTAAAATACACCCCAACTCC
>NW_015704563.1:0-241 GCF_001515625.1 Sinocyclocheilus rhinocerous
TAATTAATAACAAAATTTTCATTTTTGGGTGAACTATCCCTTTAATTGTTCTAAATATTGAATGAATTGTTTGAATCAGTCTGGTTACTGAATGGTTACTGAATCAGCATCTGGCTCTCACTGATTCACAAACAAAAATGAACTAATTGTTTTTAGTGAATCAAAAACATACACCGCAACTACTATAATCTGACTGGCAAACAAATTTTATAAATGATTTGTACAGAAAGACTCAATTTAC
>NW_015704564.1:0-241 GCF_001515625.1 Sinocyclocheilus rhinocerous
ATATGTGTACTGCCATTCAAAAGTTTGGGATTGGTAAGTTTTCTTTTTTTTATGTTTTTGAAAGAAGTCTCTTACGCTTGCCTGTTTATTTAAAAAATACAGTAATATTGTGAAATATTATTGCAACTATTACAACAAAGAAATTATAGAAATTAATACTTTTTTTAGCAAGAATGCTTTAAATTGATCAAAAGTGAAGACATTTATAATGTTACAAAACATTTCTATTTCAGATAAATGC
>NW_015704565.1:0-241 GCF_001515625.1 Sinocyclocheilus rhinocerous
AGTATGTGAGCGGCTCTCTTCCCGTCACCCACGTGTATCTGCAGCAAACACATTCACATCAGCATCTCAATGCAGCTCACAATTCTCATCAAAACAAGAAAGAAATCAGCCCCGATTCGAACACAGCATTTAGTAGACAGGTAAAGATTCAGGCTTGCTTTTGCATCAAATGAAGCACTGAAGAGGCTCTGAGACATTCACTCACCGGTTATATTCAGCTCCTCTGAACAGATTGAGAGGA
>NW_015704566.1:0-241 GCF_001515625.1 Sinocyclocheilus rhinocerous
ATAGATAGAACGACCGATATAATGACCGAACAATAGAACAACAGATAGAACGATCGATAGAACGACCGAACGATAGATAGATAGATAAGATAGATAGATAGATAGAACGACCGATATAATGACCGAACGATAGAACAACAGATAGGACGACCGAACGATAGACAGAAAGACCAGGTGTGCCTCACACGTCCTGAATAGTGAAGCTGCGGGCTCTTTGATCGCCCCCTGGTGGCTGGCTGCA
>NW_015704567.1:0-241 GCF_001515625.1 Sinocyclocheilus rhinocerous
ACTGCTTTTATTGTCCTCATTTGTAAGTCGCTTTGGATAAAAGCAGCTGCTAAATGACTAAATGTAAATGTAAATGGAAGAGAAACGGGTTGCAAGCACCCTTTCTTGTTGAGATGTCAGTGTTAACTTGTATTAATTTCTTTAGAATAAGTCAGAGTCTGTTAGCTGGGCATGATCACATCATCTAGATCTGGGCTTCCCTGTGCAGAATCTTTGTTTAAGTGTGTATATATATATATAT
>NW_015704568.1:0-241 GCF_001515625.1 Sinocyclocheilus rhinocerous
ATATGGATCCGCACGTCTCACGTCTTGTCAGCCCCGTAACAACAACGAATGCATTAATAAATATGATTTATTAATTAAAAAACTACTACTAATTATTTATTTTATTCTAAAGTCTGTCTAAAATGAATTAAATCATAAAAATGTAAAATTAAAATATTGTTAAATAAGTCCACTTTACTTTGTCAATACAGTATATTCTGTTCTATGCTTAGAATTGACAGAAAACCCCATAGTGGTGGCC
>NW_015704569.1:0-241 GCF_001515625.1 Sinocyclocheilus rhinocerous
ATCAAAGAACAAAAGAAAAAGAGAAATCACTCACTGCTCCGCTCGCTGATTAACTTTTGTAGCTTGAATAAGGATTCATCTATTTTCAATTTATAGTTTATGTGAAGAATAGTATAAATTCACTTAAATTAAAAGCTGGTATATTTTTCAAAGCCTATTAAATGTTAAAAATAATGGCTTACAAATAAACTGTAACGTTGAATGGCTATAATTAATGGCTAAAATTGAGGGAAAATGCATT
>NW_015704570.1:0-241 GCF_001515625.1 Sinocyclocheilus rhinocerous
ATGTAATTTGATCTGAATTTAAGTAATTCACAGTCAAAGTAACTACAGTTGCACATCATTTACCTTTTCGATTTGTATGAAAGATGCACCACTCAGGTACACGGCGGCAGAAAGGTGCAGATTTCCAGATGGCACGCTCCCAAGGATAGGCTGGCTATTCCAGTGTCTTCTAAATGTGCAATGGGGGCACCACTGCTTCACAGACAGGAATGTCCCCAGCCTTTGGGTCCTCACATCACAT
>NW_015704571.1:0-241 GCF_001515625.1 Sinocyclocheilus rhinocerous
GCCCAACTTTTGAAAACTTATGAAAGAGTTTGAACAGTTTTTTTTTACAGTATTAGGGTGTTTTTCCCTCAGACCACAGGAAAAGCTGTTCTGATTGGTCGTCTCTACTCTGGTGGGCGTGGCTACAGTGCTGTGAGGTCAACATCAGTCTGTTACTGAAGAATCAGACATTCTGACATCAGAACACTAGGGGGCGATGATGATGCGCTTTAACAAGCCTCAGATGATTTGTGTAAAGCAA
>NW_015704572.1:0-241 GCF_001515625.1 Sinocyclocheilus rhinocerous
ATCATTTTATCAAGGAAAATTATATTGCGATAATTATCGTTTTTTTCCACCAGCCCTATCTGGAAATATTACTAACAAAATCTAAGTTATTCTGACGTTTACTTGATAAAAATCAGTAAAGATTTGACAGCAAAAAGACACGTGAAGCACGAGCTGAAGATGGACGTTTGTACAATTACAGCAAAAGACATTAGATTTGATAAAGTCTAAACTATCAGTAGCTTTATAGGGTTAACGGCTG
>NW_015704573.1:0-241 GCF_001515625.1 Sinocyclocheilus rhinocerous
ATCCTTTTCTGTATGTTTCCTACTATCCTTATCAATAAAAGTGGCAGAAAAGGCTAAATTAAACGTGTTGGCTTTGCTCTGCAAAACTTGCCGAAAGAAATAGCCCCCAACCACCACCACCCCTCCTCCTGGTTCCCTTCTGAACTGACAAGAGATACTGATAGAGGACTATCTCTCTTGTCGTCTAAATGTCATGACATGCCCATCATTGTTTTCCAAGCGGCTTCGGCCACCTGAACCT
>NW_015704574.1:0-239 GCF_001515625.1 Sinocyclocheilus rhinocerous
AAAGTCTTGCTTTGCTATCGCTGCTCCTCTGTTTGGCAGTGCAGTGGGCATCCTTATGAAACATTAATGCAAAATGCTACTGATGTAACCTATTGTTCTTTCATTTTCTGATTAAATGTCAATCATTTTAACAGAGCAAAACTCCTGGATCATATGGACGGTTTTGACAGCAACCTGAAAACCAGAAAAACTAAAATTTAGCAAACTATATATATATATATATATATATATATATATAC
>NW_015704575.1:0-240 GCF_001515625.1 Sinocyclocheilus rhinocerous
AAGGAAAACTTGAAATCGCATCATATGACCCCTTTAAAATAATTCACACAGCATATCAGATTAAGTCAATCATTTGAAAACAGCGTGATTCAGCTGTACCGTGTCTTCTCGCTCTCACTCTCTCAAAATTGCCTCACATCAGCACAACTCGTCTGCACTAAGAGAGCTGCTGCATGCTGCCATACAAGACTTTCACTCAGCTGACAGGACTGTCACTTGCCTAATCGGGTCAGTGTTGCA
>NW_015704576.1:0-241 GCF_001515625.1 Sinocyclocheilus rhinocerous
ATCTGATATGTGGAAACAGATCTGTGCATTAGTGTGAATGCAGCCACTGTCTATGATCTCTTCAGTAATAATCAAACGGCAATAATGCTGAGGAAAAAATGAAAAACCCATGATTGTCTGTAAACTTTCGGAAACTTCAAGCACTCTCAAATACTGAAAGTGCTTTTTGTTTATCACTTGTAATTGTCTTTTTAGGCCTTTATTACTTTATATTTGCTTGTATGTTTTGAAGCTATATTTA
>NW_015704577.1:0-241 GCF_001515625.1 Sinocyclocheilus rhinocerous
ATTACTGTAATGTCTCTGGATAGTTTTTGTAACTCACTTTTTTCTAATTACAGATTCTCATTGCTGCAATATAGTGATTTGTAATGTAGTGCATTAAATCAGCAAAAATCAAAGCCATTTAAACAAATAAATATATAAATAAAAATAATATAAATTATTACAAATCTCTAAATAAATCTATACATTATAGATTATAAATCTATAAATTATTTAATACAAAATTATGAAAATTTATAATATA
>NW_015704578.1:0-241 GCF_001515625.1 Sinocyclocheilus rhinocerous
AGCTGGATCTGAGCTACAATCACCCAGGACAATCAGGAGGCCAGCTGCTCAACCACAAACTGCAGGATCCAACCTATAAACTGCAGATACTCAAGTAAGTTGAGCGGTTATATTATTGAAATATAGATATATTATAGTTTTGTATTTTCTGAACTGCTCGAATGTGTAAGCACTCAACACCACAATCAGTGCAGGCAAACATGTCTGTTAAAGGTTACTTGTAGTAGCTTTTTCACCCAAC
>NW_015704579.1:0-241 GCF_001515625.1 Sinocyclocheilus rhinocerous
CTATTCAAATCAAGAATGTCTTGTTTTTCTACACCACCTGCAAAAAAAAAAATATTTAAATTTCAATTATTTAATTGCTGTCTGAATCATTAATTACTGTCGGAAAATTTAGTAGGTATTTTTCACATTTTAAATATTGACAATTTTATTACTGAAATGGAAACTGATGTAAAAAAAATATTATTAGGTCACCCCTTTACTACAGTCAGTGGTATGCAACATTTTTTTTAAAATATTTATT
>NW_015704580.1:0-241 GCF_001515625.1 Sinocyclocheilus rhinocerous
ACGTCTGCGCCTGGACAAAGCGGTCAAACAGAGCGTGGCTGGGATTGACAGAGTCTGGCTTGTTGGCCATTGTGACGGGAGAGGCCTGGAGCCTGCTAGATGAGCTGCAGAGACAAGAGAGAGAGTTTACAGAGAAATTTCAAACAAAAAGAGGTTTTCACTTAGGCATGGGCCGATTACCGGTTTCAAGGCATATCGCGATTTGAAAATTTCACGGTTTCAAAACCACTAATATTTTCTG
>NW_015704581.1:0-241 GCF_001515625.1 Sinocyclocheilus rhinocerous
TGTGTGTGTTTGCGGTCAAAAAGTTTGGAGTATTTTTTTTTTTTTAATTAAATGAGTACTTTTATTCAGCAAGGATGCATTCAGTTTATTAAAAGTGTGTAAAACATTTATAATGCTGCAAAAGTGTTATATTTCAAACAAAATGTTATTTTGAAGTTTCTACTCAACAAAAAATGTATCACAGTTTCCAAAAAAATTTGTTTTAAATTGGTACATTTCACAATTGTACTGTTTTACTGTA
>NW_015704582.1:0-241 GCF_001515625.1 Sinocyclocheilus rhinocerous
TGATCACTGGTCGACACTGTCAATCATTACAGTAGTACTATGACAGATATTTTACAGTCTGGATTAAGACAGTTTATCTTAAATTAAAACAAAACATTAAAATATTCTAAACAATTATAAAAATTAAAAAAATCACAAAACTGAAAAAAAATTATGCAAGCAGTATATTTGAACATGTATTTAGCTACGTTAACAGTGTCAATAATTACAATAGTACTGTTATGAATATCGTACAGTCTGG
>NW_015704583.1:0-241 GCF_001515625.1 Sinocyclocheilus rhinocerous
AATAATGTTCTTTTTAGCAACATCATATGACCCCTTTAAGACTGGATATGAATAATTTGAACAATTTCTGTGCAATGTGAGCAAAGAATAATATTCTGGATTCTATGGCTCAGCTTTCTTCTTCAGTGCAAGTTTATGTTTTTTTTTTTGGTGTATTTTATCATCTGGCAATTGAAAATCAAGTCTATTTGCTTAGAAAAGTACACTGTAAAAAATGACCGTGAATTTAACGGTAAAAGAC
>NW_015704584.1:0-241 GCF_001515625.1 Sinocyclocheilus rhinocerous
ACCATATGAATCGTTTCCTAACTAATGATTTTATTAGACACCAAGAAAACCAGCAATTTATGTATTCGAAGTATGTTTTTCCAGTGCATACTGCACATGTGTTTTGCTCTGTGCATGTGTTTTTAGTTTGTACATTTTTGTTGTGTTTTTATTTATTAGGTATTTGCTTGGATAGGATGTAAATAAAATGCATATAATTTTTCTTTATCAGGAAGGCATGTGCATTAAGTTAAAAGCTGAA
>NW_015704585.1:0-241 GCF_001515625.1 Sinocyclocheilus rhinocerous
GCTTCGGAATTTCAGCGGTTCCTTCCTCGCCGCTCTCTAGCTCCGGGGGCTGCCAGGCGGGAGCAGCCCCCTCCGTGTACCAGCTCCTCCGTGTACCAGGCTCAAAAGCAGAGCGTTGCCTCCCGTACTCCCCCGACGCTCTGGGTCGAGGCCTTCGAAGTCTAAACCAGATTTGCGGTCCGTACTTAAGACTAAGAAGTCCCCGACCAAGAAGTCCTGACACCAGTGGCTCGGGACTTCT
>NW_015704586.1:0-241 GCF_001515625.1 Sinocyclocheilus rhinocerous
CAAGGTCATTGCTTTTGTTCCAAACTGTTGCATTCACTGACCTTTTTTGTTTTCGTCTGCAGTCTCTGCAGTATCTGTCTGTAATCGGGATTCCTCTCTCACACAGAGTCTTATTTCATCTTCAGACCTTTTAAAAGCTTTTAAAAGTCTGGATAGATATTCACTGTTTGCATAGCATTTGGGAGGTTACTGAGAAAATGTTACGGGGCTGACAAGACGTGAGACGTGCGGATCCATGTGC
>NW_015704587.1:0-241 GCF_001515625.1 Sinocyclocheilus rhinocerous
ATTTCCTCAAAAAAGAGAAAAGAATAAAGGGCCTGTCTCTGTCATAGTCACTCTCAATGTCATCAATTTCAATTTCCAATCTCCTCTCCTTTTTTTCTCACTCCCACCTTAGCCAGCCTTTCCTGCCCCCTTTCTCTCAGGGAATATTTCTCATTCTTTTTTTTTCTCTCCCCTCGCGTTCTCTGCCCCACGGCCCTCACCTCCGTTCTCCTCTCTACACCTATTACCCATTACCTAGGCC
>NW_015704588.1:0-241 GCF_001515625.1 Sinocyclocheilus rhinocerous
CATACATACAAACTGCATTTTGCATTATTTTCCAAGGCGAGCAAGTTAGAAAATAAATAAAGAATGAAAATATTTAAATAGTTACAATAATTATAAATAAATAAATTTCTATTTAATTTAATAATTGCATTGGTAAAACTAGGTAAAACTGCTGTTTACCTACCAAAGCTGATTTTTACTCACTTTGGTGAGCATTCAATTCAGACCTTGCTAACAACATATTTCATACTCACATTCTTCT
>NW_015704589.1:0-241 GCF_001515625.1 Sinocyclocheilus rhinocerous
TGCTCGTCCAGCTTTATCGATCCGCTCTTAATCTTTTCTTCATCACTTCCTGGTTCATGAACCTACAGTATTTGACATTCAGAGCTTTATCGTGTGTAATCTGTACTCGAGCACATCATGTGATCCGGCTCAGTCTGTCTGTAGACCAGTGTTGTTATTTAGCTAAAATGAGTTATTTAATAGTCTTAAAACTTTTCCTATGAATTTAATCATTTAAAGGGGTCATATGATGCTGCTAAAA
>NW_015704590.1:0-241 GCF_001515625.1 Sinocyclocheilus rhinocerous
ATTTCTCATGTGCATTGGCACAGGGAGGACGGAGGCCCAATGAGGAGGGCGTCTATAACAAACTTGCACCCCCTTTCACTTTCATCGGCGCTATTTGTCCAAGCTGAATACAACACGAGGTGAAGGGTCAGCTTAAACCTAAGGCTATTCACTCAGTCCAATGCATCTTAAGGGGCCCAGGGCCACGGATTGTAAGTCTTTTAAAGATGTCCTTTCAGAAGTTGTTAAAATGTGATTATGC
>NW_015704591.1:0-241 GCF_001515625.1 Sinocyclocheilus rhinocerous
TATATATATATATATATATACACATACATACTACTATTTTAAAATAAGTGACGATTAAATAAAAATACAATTATTTTATATACACCTAAAAATGCAATGCTTATATTTACATAGATTTTTTTCCTTTTTAATGTTTGATTTCTTTATATCAATTATCATTTTCAAACCTAAAATCAGCAAGCTTTCATTTTGGCAGGTTGCCAGTTTTACATTTTGCTGTGAAACCGGCAGCACACAGTCT
>NW_015704592.1:0-241 GCF_001515625.1 Sinocyclocheilus rhinocerous
TTCAAAAATTTGGGGTCAGTTTTTCTTTTTTTATCGAAAGAAATTAATACTTTTATTCAGCAAGGATGCAGTAAACTGATCAAAAGTTACAGTAAAGAGATTTATAATGTTACAGAAGATTTCTATTTCAAATCAATGCTATTTGAACTTTCTATTCATTTAAGAATCCTGAAATATGTATCAGTTTGTAGAGAAATATGAAGCAGCACAACTGTTTTCAGCATTGATAATAATAACAAAC
>NW_015704593.1:0-241 GCF_001515625.1 Sinocyclocheilus rhinocerous
CATCTGTTGTGATATCACGCATCTCGCGGCTTTACAGTCTGTCCATCAACAAAAGATTGACGATTTTGCAAAGGATGTACAGGAGTGAATATTTCACATGAATCAACTGTAATTTATGCAAAATAAAGATTAAAATGCGGTCAAAGATTTAAAGCACATACAGGAGGTAATTAACAGCCTTTTCAAACTGATTAATTTTCCTGCTTTATTGCACTCTATATCAAATGTCTATTTTACAATG
>NW_015704594.1:0-241 GCF_001515625.1 Sinocyclocheilus rhinocerous
AAAAAATATATTTCCAGCCTTTTTTATCTTTCTGCATCTTTTCAGCAGTGTTGTTTCCTTACACATTTTAAAATATTCACTATAAAACAGCACCACTTTACAACAATTAAATGAAATATGTGTATTGCAAAATAATTATATACATTATTTTATGTATACGATCAACAATATAATTCATTTTTCTAGAATGATTATGAAAGAACAACATTTGAGCCATCAGATGTTCCTCAGGGTGTGTTTG
>NW_015704595.1:0-241 GCF_001515625.1 Sinocyclocheilus rhinocerous
AAATTCTATTAATTTATATTTCAAATTTGTGTATTTTTCTTTTTTCAGATTTTTTTAAGTATAAGTTGTATTTTTTTTTTATTATTTAATATTTCTTCCGTTTGAAATTTTGTTCAAAAAGTATAGGCAATAATAAATTAAATTAATAATTAAATGAATGCAGGAAAAATGTATATTCTGCAATATAGTATGGGAACAATATGACCTCACAGATACTTTGAGGCAAACACAGGCAAAGCAG
>NW_015704596.1:0-241 GCF_001515625.1 Sinocyclocheilus rhinocerous
ATCAAGCACCGTTTACAAGCCAAAACAGCTCTAAACAAACATGTGTGTCGATTTTGATGCGAGAGACAACAGGAGATGGATTTTGTCACTGGAAGAAGAATTATTATGGACTCGTATTTTAGCCGGAAACAATGGTTTGAAGTAAAAAATGTTCTTGATGGATTTGTTTATTACAAACACACAGCTTTTGGCTTCTCAAGAAGTTAATTGATGGACTGGAGTGGTGTGGATTACTTGTGGA
>NW_015704597.1:0-241 GCF_001515625.1 Sinocyclocheilus rhinocerous
ATTTGAAGAACTGAAGCTGGATCACACTGGATCTCTCACCATCAGCATCACAAACCCCGGAGCTGTACACTGTGGAGATTATTATGTACAGATCACCAACAAGAGAATAAGACCTTCAAGACATTCACATTCAGTGTTCCTGATGGTGAGTAGCAAAAATCTTCCATTGCAATAATGGTCTTGATTAGATTAGCAGTCAGAGAGAATATGATCAAATGCATCTTTACCTGCACTGCATCTC
>NW_015704598.1:0-241 GCF_001515625.1 Sinocyclocheilus rhinocerous
CCTGGTTGGACAGGTGTGGTTGGTGCCCAGGGGCCTAATGGCTCTCGTGTAAGGTTTTTTCCTCATATTTGTTCCAGTCTGTTTGTCAGTTTGTAGTATGTTGTTACATACTAATAATTTCTGTTTTATTTTCTAGGGGGAGCCTGGGCCTCCAGGACCTGTTGGTCTTCTGGGACCTCGGGTATGGTATTTATTGTTTGGGACATCGTAAAGTTACTGATAAATGACCTCTACATAACCT
>NW_015704599.1:0-241 GCF_001515625.1 Sinocyclocheilus rhinocerous
CCTGGTTGGACAGGTGTGGTTGGTGCCCAGGGGCCTAATGGCTCTTGTGTAAGGTTTTTTCCTCATATTTGTTCCAGTCTGTTTGTCAGTTTGTAGTATGTTGTTACATACAAATAATTTCTGTTTTATTTTCTAGGGTGAGCCTGGGCCTCCAGGACCTATTGGTCTTCTGGGACCTCGGGTATGGTATTTATTATTTGGGACATCGTAAAGTTACTGATAAATGACCTCTACATAACCT
>NW_015704600.1:0-241 GCF_001515625.1 Sinocyclocheilus rhinocerous
ATTTGTTTAAATTAGTTAAATGTTTTTTTGTTACGATTTGTTAAAATGTCAACATTTACTAATGCATGCAGATTTGATCAAAGTAAATGTAAGAATTTTCAGACCAAGAACATGTAAGGATTGAAGGGAACCCAATACGTCATTATGGTCTCTAAACGTAAATGTCTAGAAAGAAGACAATATGAGACACTTCAAAGTTTGAAAATACAAACAAACTCCATTACCTTTTAAATTGATTTTA
>NW_015704601.1:0-241 GCF_001515625.1 Sinocyclocheilus rhinocerous
ATGAACCTCATAACCTCAAATCCATCCACATTTCATCACAATCATTTCTTCTTTTTCACTTCTGAAGAAAAATGCTTTACTTGGCACTCTAAATGAGAACATACATTTTAGCTTTTATTTTTAGATTAAATTTAATTTAAAAAATATTTTAGCATTTTAAATGTAAAAAAAGAAAATATATATAATTTTACAATATTATTTAACAATACATGTTAAATAAAAAATGAAAATAAAACGTATA
>NW_015704602.1:0-241 GCF_001515625.1 Sinocyclocheilus rhinocerous
ATTTGATGGCATTGAAGACTTGTCTGATGAGTCCTCTGAAGAGGAGACTCAGATCCAGTCCAACAGATTGAGTAAAAATGGTTTGCACCTACTCATGTAAGCGGAGAACAGGGAGGTGGACCATGGTGCTATGATGCAATGTGCTGGATGTTGCCACCCTCATTGCCTACACCAGGGGCGGCCAGTGTTGGTCCTGGAGAGCCACAGTCCTGCAGAGTTCAGTTCCAACCCTAATCAAACA
>NW_015704603.1:0-241 GCF_001515625.1 Sinocyclocheilus rhinocerous
ATGAACTAAGAATTAATAGTTCTATAGCATTTATTAATCTTAATGTTTATTACCAATATGTTAATAACATGCTATAGTTAATATTAATTAATGCACTGGAAACTTAAATTGACAAAGAAACATTTTTATTAACTAGCAAGAAGATTAATAATTGCTTTAAAAATATGTATTGTTACTTCATGTTAATGCATATTAATGTTATGAAATGAGTTTGTGAAGTTACTGAAACTGCTTATTTTGA
>NW_015704604.1:0-241 GCF_001515625.1 Sinocyclocheilus rhinocerous
ATGACAGGTAATTATTTTAGTCTTAGTGCTGGCACCCAGTGCTCTGTCTTTCTCTCTCTCTCTGGGCCTTTCTGCCAAATGACTCTGTTCAGCTGCCCCAGATAAGTGAGAGGAATGTGGGCCAATGCTCTTAGCTGTTGGGCTTTCAGTATCTTTTTCCTCCTCCTCCTCTCTCTGCTGGATATGTCTGCTGTCAGGGCAGTGAGCATCTTTACCTGGTGTTTTATGACATGAGCAGGAC
>NW_015704605.1:0-241 GCF_001515625.1 Sinocyclocheilus rhinocerous
AATCGCTAATTTTAGACAAATAACAAATATCTTATAGCTTGACTACAAGTTTAAAAAAACACTACACGTTACTACAGCGCTACACGTTAAGGAAATTAAACTTATAATCATGAAATGTGTCTACTCAGGCGACAACACTAAAAATGAAAGAGAAACATCAGACCTTATGAAAAAATAGGCAAGACACATTGCTATGTGACATCAACATGCATTTATCATTCTTACAATCACCGCCAGAATG
>NW_015704606.1:0-241 GCF_001515625.1 Sinocyclocheilus rhinocerous
TTCTAATGCTGTATGCCCTTCTTTATTTTTCAGACCACAAAAGGAAAAATTTAAAGAAATGTCCCACATGCACTCTTCCATTTAATGGCAGTGAATATTGACCAGCATCAAGCTTTTAAAGAAGATGCAAAAAGTGTCACAGAATGATCTCACATGTCGACTTATCTAAGTTGCGAGAAATCAAGACGAATAAAATCGTGACATGAAATCCAGAAAAAAAGTATCCATGTACTTTTCTTCA
>NW_015704607.1:0-241 GCF_001515625.1 Sinocyclocheilus rhinocerous
ATGAAGCAACACACTGAAGATGTGTGTAATAATTTGAGTCATTGGTTCAGTTTCTGGCCTTTCAGTAGGTTGAACTATCTTTACAATGTATTTGATTTGTATAATGTACTTCACTTTTGATTTTCTAACCAGATTAATGTGTGAACTGAGAAGTGTTTTACTCTAAGATTCAATAAAGCTTCCAAAACAGACTAAAATAATACTAAAGAAACATCCAAAAACCTTTTTCATCTCCAAAGAA
>NW_015704608.1:0-241 GCF_001515625.1 Sinocyclocheilus rhinocerous
ATAAATGAAATGAAAATGAAATGAAATATAATGTAGTAGGGAGTTCATCTTTAGATGCCATATATAACAACAATATATAGTGAATACAAATGAGTTCTTCTGGATCTTCTGTGCATAGAACAAGCTCAAAATTTAGTGCCGTTACCTCTGAATTGTTGCCGAAGCATCTTCAGCAGCCAGGGACAGAGAAGATTAATCTTTAATCTCATTCCAAGTTTCTCAGCACTCCTCAGAGGCAACG
>NW_015704609.1:0-241 GCF_001515625.1 Sinocyclocheilus rhinocerous
GTTCTAATCTGCTGAGAAACATTTCTGGTTGCTTTACATTATTGTGAAAACTGTGATACATTCAAAAGTTTGGGGTAAGTAAGATTTAAAGAAATTAATACATTTATCCTGCACAAAAGTAACAGTAAAGACATTTATGATGTTACAAAAGATTTCAAATAAATGCTGTTTTGAACTTTCTATTCATCAAAGAATCTTAAGAAAAAGATTTATCACTGTTTCCACAAAAAATATGAAGCAG
>NW_015704610.1:0-241 GCF_001515625.1 Sinocyclocheilus rhinocerous
ATGATGAAGTGATAGTGAAAATGAATTTATTTGTGTTGGTGTTATGTGTGTAGTAAAGAGAAAGGTGAAGTTCAAGAATAAGTTACATGGTTTATTATAAAGAGAAAGGTATTTTATTGTTTCAGAAAAAGATAACACGTAGTGGATATTCATGGGAACAAGTTTGGTGTAATTTTTTTTTAAAGATACTTAAACATGTTTTGTTTGTGTTGGAAAGTGGCAAAAATGCCAGAGGAACTGC
>NW_015704611.1:0-241 GCF_001515625.1 Sinocyclocheilus rhinocerous
ATTCTAATATGCTGATTCGGTGCCCAAGAACCATGTATTATTATTATTATCAGTGTTAAAAAAATAGAAAAAAAATTCAGGATTCTTTGATGAATAGAAAATTCAAATGAACAGCATTTATTTGAAATAGAAACTAGTAATAATGTTAATAATTTTAACAATTATAAATGTATTTACTGTCACTTTTGATCAATTTGATGCAATTCATGGAAAATTCATGTAGACTTTGTCCATAACTACT
>NW_015704612.1:0-241 GCF_001515625.1 Sinocyclocheilus rhinocerous
ATGTATTATTTTTACTATTAATGACAATATATATTATAATATACAGTCAATATATTATATAATTTATATTAATAGTAAGCATCGATTGTGAGATTTAAAGAAATATAAATAATTTCACAAATTGGTTTGTTTGACTTTGTTTCCTTTTATTTAGAAAATAATATAGTTCTGTCATCAGGTCATCTTCTTATTATAATTTTTTTCCTCCAAAGACAAAGAATTTTAGCCAAAGCCAGATGAT
>NW_015704613.1:0-241 GCF_001515625.1 Sinocyclocheilus rhinocerous
AACTTGCTAACAATGCTAGAAAGATGCTAACAAAATGCTTGTAACTTGCTAATCATGCTAACAACGTGCTAGTAACTTTGCTAATCATGTTAGAAACATGTTTACAAAATGTTAGTAACTTGCTAATCATGTTAACAAAATGCTAGTGACTTGCTAATCATGTAACAAAAACATGCTAACAAAATGCTAGTAACTCGCTAATCATGTTAGAAACATGCTAACAAAATGCTAGTAACTTGCT
>NW_015704614.1:0-241 GCF_001515625.1 Sinocyclocheilus rhinocerous
ATGGCTCGTCGGTCGCGGCGGGCTCGGGCTCTCTGTCATCGGTGGGCTCGGGCTTGAGCTCCACACAGCGGGTGATGGTGGGCTGGGCTCTGGGTCTGGCTCTGCTGTGGCACTGAACGAAACACGGAAACAAAATGGGGGGAAAACACGCCAATATTACTTTTTTGTCGGTCGTGTCTTCTGTCACACTGTGTCAGAGAGAACGACGGAGACGTGGATCAGAGAAACAGTCTTTAATAAA
>NW_015704615.1:0-241 GCF_001515625.1 Sinocyclocheilus rhinocerous
ATGGTGAGGGAGTGATGGAAGGGCGTAAGTCCAGTAGCAGGCTGATGGAGATCTGTGTGTACTCTGCCCATGTGAGGTAACAATTCCAGGAGTTCTGGTGGCCGTGGCAGAAGGTTAGCAGGAATCGTCCTACCTCCTGGACTTTTATTTCTGTCTGCCCTTCCGACTGAAGATGGTATCCGGATGAGAAACTCATGGTCACACGCAGGAGCCTTCCAGACTTTAAAGATGAATTCTGGAC
>NW_015704616.1:0-241 GCF_001515625.1 Sinocyclocheilus rhinocerous
ATGGTGTAATTACTCAATTTCCGTGTCAATCCATGTTAATTTTTATCACGATTAATGCGTCACTTCAATGTCACTTTAATTCAGCGCGTGCAGCACAGAAGAAATAGATTCCGTGCGGAAACGATCGCAGCATGTCTGCAGCAGACGCAGCGCTCCTGGAGCGCACTGCCAGACCGCAATCGCGTGCAGTGTGAATGCTCTGATCCATTAACATGGGCGCGGAAAAAATACGCACCACAGA
>NW_015704617.1:0-241 GCF_001515625.1 Sinocyclocheilus rhinocerous
GTAATTTGTTACAATAGTCAGTAATAAAACAAGAATGATAAAAATGAATAAAGAAATTACAAGCAGTAGCATAAGCAAATAAAATAGAATAAATATACAAATTAAACAATGCTGTATATTTTTCAGGTTGGTCTAACAGTAGTATTCAGGTAAAAATGCCACAGAAATTGAATATTCAAATATAAAATAACTCTGCATAGTCTCATCTGTATAAATTAAATATAGATTATGTCACGAATCC
>NW_015704618.1:0-241 GCF_001515625.1 Sinocyclocheilus rhinocerous
TACTTTTGTTTTTCTGTATTTCAGGAACATCAATGTATAAAGTGACAGAATCTCCCTCCATCACTGGCACTGACTGTATTTCATTTGTTTCAGCACCAAACACACCTGAAGAACAGATTTAACACAGATTAATACATCTGATGGTTTACAAAGCCTGAAATCAGCTGTAGATTTTGTTTACACGTGAACTTGAGAACATCCAGAACGGCAACAGAAATGCAAACTTTAAATGAAGGTTGAG
>NW_015704619.1:0-241 GCF_001515625.1 Sinocyclocheilus rhinocerous
AGAATTGTGAAATTTGACCAGTGTCTAAAATCTTGGTATCGTACCCGCCTTTTTTCCAGCAAACTAACTATATAATAATGTACATTTGCTATCATGAAATAAAGTTATTCATATGGTGATGTAATAATTTGGTCATATTGTAGTCACCACGAACAGGATTTTTCAATAGAAATAAAAATGGAGAACGATTTAGATACAGAGCAGTGGAAGACACTGAAAACAGGTTTTATTGGGCAGTTTG
>NW_015704620.1:0-241 GCF_001515625.1 Sinocyclocheilus rhinocerous
AGACACCCCAAAACTTTGGTGTTTCAGGACCCTTCACAAATCCACACATTTATGCAGTGTTCAGACATTTCTATGGTATGTACACTAATATTATGTCAAATGTGTCTTTGTGTGTGTGTGTGTATAAACAAATAGTACTTTATCATTTAATATAAATTTTCCTTTAAATATAAAGATGATTTTTATTAGCTTGCACACAAAGCTAACCTCAAGGTCAAACCAATAGCCTTACTGAAAAATA
>NW_015704621.1:0-241 GCF_001515625.1 Sinocyclocheilus rhinocerous
AGACATATTGGCATGCGTCTGCGGTGTGGTCCCAACAGAACCTGGAGATGAATCATGTAACTGCAAGCATGCAAGAGCACTGTTTTATGATAAATATTACAATTCATAAATCATTGTTTCTCAGAAGAGCAAAAGAGTGAGGGGAGGGAGCACAGAGAGAGAGAGAGAACTGTAAAACATTTGGGGATCCGGCAAAAAAACAACGGAGGGTCACGCTCCCTGTGTGAGAGAGTGTAGATGG
>NW_015704622.1:0-241 GCF_001515625.1 Sinocyclocheilus rhinocerous
AGACATCTTGGTCTTTGTCGAAGGTGGAGAACTTGAATCCATTATGGTAAGATAAAGAGTCGCCTGCAGAGAAGAGAAGCGTCACTAAGGACAGTAACTCAATGGAAATGAGTTTTCTTGAGTATAAATGAAAGCGTCCTACCTGCTCCTCCATCTTTGAATCCAGAAACTTGTAGTTTATACCCATCGGTTTCACAATCCACAGAGAAGGACGAGTACAGAGCAAACACTTTATTTCCTT
>NW_015704623.1:0-241 GCF_001515625.1 Sinocyclocheilus rhinocerous
AGACATTTTAAAATAACACATTTCTTAATTTTATCCACGTAAAGTTATAAATACAATAGCAGCAGCAAAGCTTGATATCGGTTTGCATCCATCGTTCTCACAGATCTCTGAGACATTCAGTAACAGCAACATTATTAGCACTCCAGACATCGACACAATCATTCACACAAACACAACATCAGGTCTCAATGAACTTACGTTTTCCTCACATGTTGTTCTAAGTGTTTAAGTCGGCAAACAC
>NW_015704624.1:0-241 GCF_001515625.1 Sinocyclocheilus rhinocerous
ATTTTTTTTTTAATAATCACTTGACAGCCCTATTTAAAACATAAAAAATACCCCCCCCCACTGCATAATTCTGACTGGTTTGTCATGATAGATCTGAAGGATGCTTATTTCCACATTAAGATCATTCAGAGACACAGGATGTTTCTCAGGTTCACTTTTGGGGGCAAATTATATCAATTTTGAGTACTTCCTTGGCTTAGGATTGCACTTTGCATGTTTACGAAGTGCATGGATACAACTC
>NW_015704625.1:0-241 GCF_001515625.1 Sinocyclocheilus rhinocerous
TTGCTTTTCTTTTTTTTTTTCATCATTAATATTGAGTGTAATTTAAATTTCTGCATTGATTTTTAAATTTGTATTACATCGTTAATATTGAGTGTAATTTAATGTAGTTTGTTGGTGAATGTAATTTTGCTACAAGCTGTCATAACTCAAAAACATTCATGCAAACTACTGCATTACTTTATTTTGTTGAGCCAAAGCATTTGTTTTCAGAGTGTAGAATGATTTCTGAAGGATCATGTGA
>NW_015704626.1:0-241 GCF_001515625.1 Sinocyclocheilus rhinocerous
AGATTTTTTTGTTAGTAAGCAAACGAAATGTTTTTTTTTTATTTTTAAAAACTTATCAGATGCTTTTTTTATTATTATTACTAAGATTATTTTAGTGTTTTATTTGCTGACAACAGCAGCAAATGAAAAAAAAACATCAGATGCTTTTATTATTATTATTATTTGGCTGTTAACAAACAAATGAAACATTTTTTTAAAATAAAAAAATATCAGATACTTTTATTATTATTACGATTTTTTT
>NW_015704627.1:0-241 GCF_001515625.1 Sinocyclocheilus rhinocerous
ATGTAAGTGAGGATAGCAAAATAAAGTAAACTGTGACAAATCATGAGCGTTTAACCGTTTCATTTGAGTAAAACTAGCGTCATATCATATACACACAAATTTAAAGGTATTCACGGCAACCCGTCAAAATAAAAGTACGGTTTAATTTGAAGACATTGCAGCAAAAATTACTATTGTTCAGCAGAATGTACATACTGCTACTACTACTAAAATTATGAAAACTTTATTTTTTAAGGAATGA
>NW_015704628.1:0-241 GCF_001515625.1 Sinocyclocheilus rhinocerous
AGAGAACATGCTGCTTTTTAAACCTCATCGAGATCTACTTGATCCACAACAACAGCAGCCTCAAAAAAAGCCCTGCATGTTTGTCTTGCATAATTAAATGCAATTAAAATAATTAAAATGCTTGTGCTAAATAATTACAAAAACAATCGACTCTTTTGAAGCCCCCCCCGAGAGGTTTTCCCGCGTGAAAGCTTCCTTCAGAACACTAGAAAACTCATTAGTGTTGTTGTTTACCTTCTCG
>NW_015704629.1:0-241 GCF_001515625.1 Sinocyclocheilus rhinocerous
AGAGACGTATTGTTTTGGAAAAGCAGAGACAATGAATCCAGAAGTGACACAGTCATTGTGCACAGTACCTCAGCAATAACAGACTATATATGTTTATACTGCTATCTTGTATCACACACACACACAAACTCAAACGTTACTAAATAAAAGCAAAAGAAATATGTGGACAAACTGTGATAACCTCAGGTCACTTAAATCTTGTTATGACAATGATGCTTGTTGCATATTGTTTGGAGACTGT
>NW_015704630.1:0-241 GCF_001515625.1 Sinocyclocheilus rhinocerous
AGAGCACATTACTTAAAAAAAAAAAAGATCATTAATATTAGACTATTATCTGCAATAGAAATACTTTGAATGCTTTAAGTGAATTTATTCAACTTTTAGAAGTGCACTACCATATAGATGACACAGAACTGATTACATTGCGTGTCTCTTATTCACTATCTGACATGTCTTTGTCTCGATCACTTAGTAATTCAGGCCACCATGACGCCCTCCATCCTTTGCCGTTTGTCTCTGGATGACC
>NW_015704631.1:0-241 GCF_001515625.1 Sinocyclocheilus rhinocerous
AGATTTCTCTCCTGATTCAGACCAGAACACTTTTTCACTGGAGTACAAAAATACCAGTTGGTAAAAACTAATCTTGGATGGCCTGAGGGTGAGCACATATGTTGATTTTTAGTGAACGGTTCCTGTAGCGTGTGTGTGTGTGTGAGTGAGTGAGTGAGTGAGAATGTGATTGTGTGTGTAAATGAGTGAGTGTGTATGTGTGTTAGTGAGTGAGAGTGAGTGTGTGAGTGAGTGAGAGTGT
>NW_015704632.1:0-241 GCF_001515625.1 Sinocyclocheilus rhinocerous
CGGCTCGTCTGAGTTTTATGTGGCCGGTGCTCCTCGTGCCGTTCACAGAGGACAGGTTGTAGTTTACAGTATGAACAGCCAGAATCAGCCGGTCATCATAGATTCACAGAGAGGAGATCAGGTACTCTCTGTCTGTGATCTTTAATGAGCTTTAACTTCGTTACACACTGAAGTCCTGTCTTAGATCATTGTGGTGTGTGGTTTGCAGATCGGCTCTTATTTTGGCAGCGTTCTCTGTCCT
>NW_015704633.1:0-241 GCF_001515625.1 Sinocyclocheilus rhinocerous
ATGATGCTGAAAATTCAGCTTTGATCACAGCAATAAATGATATTTGAACAGATATTCACATGTAAAAGTTATTGTAAGATTTCACAATATCACTGTTTTTACTGTATTGTTGATCAAATAAAAGTATCCTTGGTGAGCAGAAGAGACTTCTTTCAAGAGCATTAACAAAAAAATCCTACTTTAGACTGGTGACATTATTTCCATGGCAGTGAAAGGACAGCAGATATTTGGTTATCCTCAC
>NW_015704634.1:0-241 GCF_001515625.1 Sinocyclocheilus rhinocerous
AATATGATGATGCTTTTCTTTTAAAGAACAAATGATGTTGAAACTAGAGATGCATCTCGTTTACTTCTGTAACTTTCCAAGTGCCATAAATATTTATCCAGAAAAAAATATTAGCAAAATCAAAAATTTGAGCCGGGGAACTCTGGTTGACTTGACATGGAGTGACCCTCCTGCTGCCATGCATGGTTGTTCAATCATCATTCAGTGGCATTCAGACATTTGCACTTGTATCACTTTCTCA
>NW_015704635.1:0-241 GCF_001515625.1 Sinocyclocheilus rhinocerous
AGAGAGAGAGAGAGAGAGAGAGAGTGTGAGTGTGTAAGAGAGTAAATATTAATATTTTATTTTAGTTCAGTTTAGTTAGTTTTATGGGCATAGTTTTATAGTTTTATACTTAAATTGCATTTTATTTCATGTCTGTCTATGAAAAACATATCTTTTATATATTTTCATTTTATTCAAGCTTAATTTCAGTAACCAAAACCAATTGTTAACAGTTTTGGTTTCGGTTAACAATAACAAAATT
>NW_015704636.1:0-241 GCF_001515625.1 Sinocyclocheilus rhinocerous
AGCAAGATCACAGCAGCGCAGTGTGAGAAACTAGAGATGTGCTGAGGTCACTCAAAGCAGGGCCTCTACAATTCCTACTGATTTCTGACAGCTGTAACCCTCCAAAATATTAGTCGTAATCTTCTTTCGTGCTGCAGTGGTTCCTGTTCTCTCATTTTGATCACTGTGTTTTCAACAAAATAAAGCTAGGTGATCACAGCATGCTGATATACAGCCAAATCGCACAGCTACAAGTGTGATA
>NW_015704637.1:0-241 GCF_001515625.1 Sinocyclocheilus rhinocerous
AGCACAATTGCTTTTGCATATTTCATAGGAATTTCATAGAGGGTCCTGATGGACTATAAATGCACGTGCAAAGGACGTCACTAGTGGTCCTCTCACAACTGATTCACAACAGGGTATACATATTGTACTACAAGTCGCTAAAAGTCAAGGTTACAATTATACATGCAACCCCAGAGAACTGTAGAGATGTACAAATGTATCTGAATGCATTTTTAGGAAATGTTCTGTGTTACATATTTTT
>NW_015704638.1:0-241 GCF_001515625.1 Sinocyclocheilus rhinocerous
AGCATTTAACACAGTTGAGAAAGAATCCACACCCTGCTTTCTAGACAGAAAACTCCCTCTCACGCTAAAGAGACCATCATGTTTGTTGCATAAGATAAGCAGAGGGCAAGTGTGTGTGTGTATATGGTGTCCAGCTCTGAATGAATCTGTCATTGGGTGGGTTCGGTCGCTCAGATGACATATTTAAAAACACTGCCATCTACATCCTTCCACACAGGACCTCAATGACAAAAAGCACGTC
>NW_015704639.1:0-241 GCF_001515625.1 Sinocyclocheilus rhinocerous
AGCATAAACCATGTGGGGCCCACATATACATGTTGGCTGGGTTTATTGTCTTAGTTATGGTAAATTCTCCCACATTTTTGCCCAGAGAGCCATTGTTGACATTAACTATCTAGCTTTCACAGAATGGCTAAATATCAGAAAGTTCTAAAATCTTTTGTAGAGAAATAGTAAAAATAGCTGTACTATTATGTATCATTATTGTGATCAAATATTGTTTATAGCTGTAGTTAAAAAAAAACTC
>NW_015704640.1:0-241 GCF_001515625.1 Sinocyclocheilus rhinocerous
AGCAGTCAGATATAGACGTAGTTAATTTTGGCAGAAGTGAGAAAGAAAAGAGATGAAAATGAGATGTGGGAAGGAAGAACAAAACACAAGTCTGACTGAAAAACATTCTTCCAGACGGAGAGTTTCCTCAGACCTGAAAGCCATCAAACTATTGGTTGCCCTTTGACCTCACATGTGTTTCCAGCACGACTAAAGACTTTTATTCCATTCAGAGAAATCACTGCTGATCATGTGTCAATAT
>NW_015704641.1:0-241 GCF_001515625.1 Sinocyclocheilus rhinocerous
GAGCGATTCGCTAGACCACCACACTCGATCAAAGATGAGACCAGAACAGTCTATGTCAATGATGGTACCACAAGTGTCAGTACATGTGGGGTCAGAACATGACATGTTTCGTGGTGACAGATCTGACAAGTATTGTGTTAAAGAGTGGGTTGATAGAACCAAAGCTTGTATAAGAAAGCAGAAATGTCCCATCTCAGAACAAGCTGAGGAAATTATGAGCAGGCTTGCAGGAAAAGCGAAA
>NW_015704642.1:0-241 GCF_001515625.1 Sinocyclocheilus rhinocerous
CGTCAATGTCATGAAAAAGTACAGTAGTTTGTGACAAATCATCGGAAAATACGGAAGGGAAGTCTCTTATCAACGTCACCATGTCATCACGAAAATCTACAGACAAATAGCTTAACCGTGTGTCGATGTTCCTAAGAATTTCAGAATTCGGAAGTCTAGCACACAGCCTCGTTTCAACTTGAGCACTCAAATCATCTTCCTCATCAACAATTGGAGCAAGTGCCATGGCAATAGTAGAGAC
>NW_015704643.1:0-241 GCF_001515625.1 Sinocyclocheilus rhinocerous
ACACATTTATATGCAAACACCATGTAAAAGTGAATTTTGCATCCGTTGTCCCCTTTAACATTAACTTCTTAAAGGGATAGGTCATCCAAAAATATATATTAAAAAAGTTATATAATATACGCATTCTCATGTTGTTTTAAAACCATATGTGACCCTGGACCACAAAACCAGTCTTAAGTGTCAAATCTGAAAGATTAATAAATAGGCTTTCCATTGATGTATGGTTTGTTAGGATAGGACA
>NW_015704644.1:0-241 GCF_001515625.1 Sinocyclocheilus rhinocerous
AGCCACATGCTGTTAGATTTGCGTGTGTGTGTGTAAGAATGTTAATTCAATGAGACGCGCTCTTGCAGAGACAGAGACTTGACCGGGGTGCCTTAAGGCCCCCCCACCCCTCCTGCATTCAAGTCTAAATGAAAAGATTTCAGTACAAAATATTTAAAAATATTTATTTTGATAAAAAGTCAAGATTTATTATCATTACATTCTGTAAAAAATGACCGTGAATTTAACGGTAAAAGACTGT
>NW_015704645.1:0-241 GCF_001515625.1 Sinocyclocheilus rhinocerous
CAACGTTGTGTTTTGCGAATTTTTGACGTTTAGACATGCTATTCTGTTCATGCTAGCGGCTAGATTCCTGAAAAATTCCAGCCCACTGGGCTTTAAAAACACTCCAAAGTTTGACATGTTTCAGCGTTTGGCTGCTAAACTAATTAAAACAGCAAGAAAGCCCAAAGGCAAAACCGGCAGTTTTATGTGTTACTTAAGAATAGCATGTCTAAACGTCAAAAATTCGCAAAACACAACGTTG
>NW_015704646.1:0-241 GCF_001515625.1 Sinocyclocheilus rhinocerous
AAACGTAGTATAAGGACATCGTTAAAATGGTCCATGTGACATCAGAGGTTCAACTGTAATTTTTCGAAGCTATGAGAATACTTTTTGTGCGCAAAGTAAACAAAAATAACAATTTTATTCAATGATTTCTTCTCTCCTGGGAGAGTCTGACGCCATTAACGAGAGTACCACGACGCATGCGTGTGTGTTCATTTGTCAGTAAACAAGGTGCAGCGCATGCGGGGTCTACGTCAGCAGCACC
>NW_015704647.1:0-241 GCF_001515625.1 Sinocyclocheilus rhinocerous
AGTAAAACACAAAATAAGAACAAAAATAGATGTGATGAAGACCAACCTTCAATGAAATCCAATCAATATGATTGCCTTTAAGTCCATCATTTTGGTGTGATTAAGTGGCATATTATTTTTCTCTGCAGATGGTGAGGTTGTGGGATGTGATACATCTGAAATACACTATTGAGTTTAGAGTTATAGTGTGTCCATATGTTTGTGTAAAAACAATTATGTTTATGAAGGCCAAAAGCAAAAA
>NW_015704648.1:0-241 GCF_001515625.1 Sinocyclocheilus rhinocerous
CCATCGACTCGCAGTACTGCTTACACTGACGCATGGACACGCAGTCGTCCAGGTACACCACCGTACACAGCTCATCTGCACACAGACCAGCAGAGAACAGCTTTAACAGCAGCAGCACAGCGAGCCTCTGACAGAGCTCAGGCTTCAGACCGCTCAGAAAACACAAGAAAACTCACGGCTGGAGCAGGAACCTGGACAAAAACACAGCTGCTTGGTCATTTTTCAAAGCAAAAACGGGGCA
>NW_015704649.1:0-241 GCF_001515625.1 Sinocyclocheilus rhinocerous
AGTACCAACATCGACGACTAATGAACCAACAACAACTATACCTGAATCGACAAAAACCGCTGATGCAACAACAATTTTGGCTTCCACAACCACCACTCAAACATTCTCAACATTGGCATCAGCATCAACAACTGATGCATCAACCACAACTCTGTCTGATAGCACAACAACTACTGATGCAATGACAACTTTGGCATCCACAACCACCCCTCCAACATCCTCAGCTACAGTACCAACATCG
>NW_015704650.1:0-241 GCF_001515625.1 Sinocyclocheilus rhinocerous
TCAGCTCATCCAAAAATTGTAATTCTGTGTCTGTTAACTCACTGTGATGTTGTTCTCGAACGTCAAACACGCTTTTAAACGTCCGTGCGCTGTAAGGTGTGCAGTATTATTATTTCCCATTTCATATTTTATAGTTATTTCCCATTTTGTTTCCCGTGTCTTGTTTTTTAAATGCAAAAACGCATTCTCTGTGACCAGGACTCAGCTCACGTGAATGAAGCGCCATCTACAGGTATTTCCC
>NW_015704651.1:0-241 GCF_001515625.1 Sinocyclocheilus rhinocerous
AACAGCAGAAACCAGTGAAACCTGCCACACAAACAACACGATTAAAACCAGCACTCGTGTCATTTAACACACGGATCAAATGTAACAGATGTTTGTAAGTGTAACAGTGGGAGCGCTCACTCTTCACCTGTTCATGATCCTGCGGTGGACAGTTTTGAGGATGATGATTCTCTCGGCGCAGTCCTTCAGGAAGTCTGACATCTTCTGCTTCAGCGCCGGCTTCATCTCGTGCTTTGCGATG
>NW_015704652.1:0-241 GCF_001515625.1 Sinocyclocheilus rhinocerous
AAATAATTGTTTACTGGAGTAAAAAGTGTGACTAGCATCAGTTTCTCATGTAAATAGTACATTCCAATTTCACAAAACACTTTAATTACTTCATTACAGTTGACATAATTGCATAGTGTTTGTGCCAGCTAAACATCTGTCACTGCAAAGTTTTGCAGACAAATTGTGCAATACTTATGTACACTCTCAGAAAAAAAAAAAAAAAACAGGACAAACGCTGTCACTGCATGGGACAGTACTC
>NW_015704653.1:0-241 GCF_001515625.1 Sinocyclocheilus rhinocerous
AGTTTTACATGTAAAGTAAGCCTTGAGAAGCACATGTTAATTCATTCTGGGAAAAAGCCCTTCTCCTGCTCTCAGTGTAGAAAGAGTTTTACACACAAACGAAGCCTTAAGGAGCACATTTTAATTCATACTGGGGAAAAGCCTTTCTTCTGCTCTCAGTGTGGAAAGAGTTTTACACACAAACGAAGCCTTAAGGAGCACATGTTAATTCATACTGGGATAAAGTCTTTCAGCTGCTCTC
>NW_015704654.1:0-241 GCF_001515625.1 Sinocyclocheilus rhinocerous
AGGAATGTTCGTCAGATGTCTTGAACTGCTCAAAAATTAAATAATTAATAATTCTAGAATAATTGGGATGATTTTGTAGGCATCTTCATAGAAAATAAACATAATAAAAAGTATACTAATAAAAACCCTGAAAATGACTTTTTACTTTTTGCCTTATCCTTATTTTGGGTTGTTTAATACACTACTTGACTCACCTTATTCACTACCAATTCAGGCAAATCAAGGATCTAATATGTTAGAT
>NW_015704655.1:0-241 GCF_001515625.1 Sinocyclocheilus rhinocerous
AGTTTTCTCTGTACATTTAAAGCTGGACAGTCCAATGCAAAATATACATTGTCTATATCGTCATAAATATCGTTATCGCAAATATTCTTAAAATATGGTGATATAATTTTGAGGCTATATCGCCCACCCCTAATGCATATATCCTCACAGAATCTTATATATGAAGTTACAGTCTCTGTGAGCTCATCCAGATCGATGGCGGCAGCTTCAAAAACACTCCAATCAGTGAGGTCGAAACAGG
>NW_015704656.1:0-241 GCF_001515625.1 Sinocyclocheilus rhinocerous
TTATGCACCAAGAGCTTGTAACACTCCAAAGAGAAAGGAAAAACCTTTAACCTGCTTTCAGGAATACCCTCCTGGCACTATGGCAGTGAGTTTGAACCATGCTTGAAACAAGACTTCTCTTAATATGATGGCTGTTTGTATTGAATATAGTTATAGTATATACTAGATGCATTTCTAGACTTCAGTTGTAGATTTAACTACTTAATATAGTTCTAAATGTTACATTAATATTTTAATCATG
>NW_015704657.1:0-241 GCF_001515625.1 Sinocyclocheilus rhinocerous
AGGATAACAGAAAATACTTAAACATGTCAGCCACAAACTGACATGCAACAAACGTCTTTTTGTGAAATATTTTGTTTGAAAAATTGACTTGTGCTATCTTTCTACAACATGCCTCAACATTTTACCTAATGTAATGACACACAATTTTAGGTGTGACTTGCATGTCCAAATACTTTTCCCCCTGTTGGTTAAAAGCTCATGGGGTCACTACAAACTTTTCATCAGCATCTGTGTGATGATG
>NW_015704658.1:0-241 GCF_001515625.1 Sinocyclocheilus rhinocerous
AGGACAGGTTTGGGAAGCACTGGTTTACAATACTCTGTTTGCAGTAACCAAATCTTTTTTTTCTTCTTTAGCAAACAGGAAGAGCAAGAGAGACCCAGCATGTCTACAGCCAGACTAATGTCTTCGCCCGTATGTTTGGTGGAGAATGTGAACGGATCACTCAGCGTCTGTAAGCATGCCATTGAGTTCCTGAGTAGGATCAATGAGCCGGTGGTGGTGGTGTCTGTGGTGGGACTCTACC
>NW_015704659.1:0-241 GCF_001515625.1 Sinocyclocheilus rhinocerous
AGTTGTTTTAAACCTGAACGAGTTTCTTTCTTCTGTTGAACATAAGTTATTTTGAAGCCAAACAGTTAATGGTCCCCATTAGGGCTGGGTTTTGACACAAATTTCACAACTCGATTCGATTATCCTTCACAAGCTTGTGATTTGATTCGATTTGATTCCATATAGATTATTTTGAATATATAACAGGTACAGGACTTGGCAAATTTTCTCAAGGAAAAAAAAATCTCAACTAATGCTGTAA
>NW_015704660.1:0-241 GCF_001515625.1 Sinocyclocheilus rhinocerous
AGGAGGCAGTTCCGATGCCCTGGACTTGCTGAAAGCCTCAACGAGATCGGAGTATTCCGAGGGAAGTGTAGAAGGGAGAACTGGCTCGTCCGTGAGTGTAACGGTCTGAACGGAGATTGCTGGATTGTCGATCAGACAATTGGCTTGACAGGAAGGATCCCACTGAATGATCCGACCCTCCTTCTAGGAGATGAGTGGATTATGTTGGCGTAACCAAGGCAGTCCGAGAATTACAGGGTTA
>NW_015704661.1:0-241 GCF_001515625.1 Sinocyclocheilus rhinocerous
TCAAATCCATCGATCACGCCATTGAATGGAGGTCAGCGTCCAGATTATTATTAGAGAGAGTCTGATCTGATCCGAAATGAAAATAACACACAACACACAGACCACGACAACAATTCAGTCTATAGAAACGGTTTACAGTGAAATTTAGTGCAGGTTCTCTTCAGTCCTGCTTTTATCCAGCGGGAAAGAAAAAAAAAAGGGATTTTATCACAAAATACATTCACTTTCTTTTAAAAGTGAC
>NW_015704662.1:0-241 GCF_001515625.1 Sinocyclocheilus rhinocerous
GCGAGATTATAAATAGAAGCGTTTTTTTCAGCAGGATATTTATCATAAATCTCAGGTTGGGGCACGTTGTCACATTTCCATTGGGACAGTTGCATTTACATGTTTGCATTTAGCAGACAAAATAGCCTACATTATTTATTTGCCAAGTAAAATGTGATATAATGAATCCTTTTAAAATTTAAAATTCTTTTCCTATTTAAATTATTGCTAAAAATGCATCAAAGAGCAGGAAATAGATACA
>NW_015704663.1:0-241 GCF_001515625.1 Sinocyclocheilus rhinocerous
ATACATTGTAGTATTTGCCTTTATGCAGATTTTAATGTTTAAAAATTTTTTTTGCACGAGTCATTTTTAACTTACTGCAAAAAAATAGTTAGAATTCTGCTTCATTTTCTTTATGAAAAATAATTTTTTTAATTGGTATATTTAATTGCTCATTCTTCAATTTATTTGTCATTTGTTAAATCGTATTATTCATACATTGTAGCATTTGCCTTTAAATGATGTCGATTTAAATGCATCACGC
>NW_015704664.1:0-241 GCF_001515625.1 Sinocyclocheilus rhinocerous
AGTCCGTGACGAAAAATGTCTTTTAAGGCAGTATCATTAAAGTCCACAGCATAGCATAACTCTCAAAATTCATCCACGTAATCCTTAATCGGTCTGTCTCCTTGATGAAGATGCAAATTCATTGTTGCTGGATCCATAGTTGGTCTGATGTCTGGTAAAGCTGCTGGATCTGTGATAGGCGAAGTCTTCTGTAACAGACTGGGCGTGACAAAAGAGATCCAATTGCAAGCTTTATTAAAAG
>NW_015704665.1:0-241 GCF_001515625.1 Sinocyclocheilus rhinocerous
CAAATGAATGATTAAAGCCAAATTAAAGAGCTTTCAAAACAATAATGTAAAAGTGTAGTATGTATACTGTGTAAAGATCACTGTGTTGCAAATCATAAATACTTGCCTATTGGTCCTTGTGTTCCATTTCGAAAAGTGGGCATGCTACATATATATACACACACACACAAAACACCCATATGTATTAAACTAAACGACATTTAAAGGAAAGAGCAAAAAAGGTCAGCCTTTAATTGGACAA
>NW_015704666.1:0-241 GCF_001515625.1 Sinocyclocheilus rhinocerous
ACAATGCAATTAGATGCACATCAGTGCATCACAGAAGAATTCTGTAATTTTTACATATAAAAACATATATTGTTTTTGATGACATTCTGTAGTGCAAATGACAGTAATGGAAATGGTATTGGCCTCCTTTGTCTTAAGTTAAATATAGTATTTTGTGTATCCCAAATATAAACAATTAAATAATATCTTCATAATCTTTTGCATCATTTGATGAAATGATTGGAAAAATATGTACAATGAA
>NW_015704667.1:0-241 GCF_001515625.1 Sinocyclocheilus rhinocerous
TTCTAGATGTTTTAATATCTTTAAAACAAAACAAACCGTTTCCAAAGACGTTTCCAGGACTGAGAATTGTTCTTCAGAATAACTTGCCGTGATGAATCATGCTCAATAACACAGGAATGCGCATTAAATGTGGAAAGACTCTCTACCTGAGAAATGACTCATGGGAAACTCATAACTCAGGTGCAGTTTGAGCAGCGTGATTGATCTCTGAGACGTGAAAATCACTTGTTTGACGTCCTGA
>NW_015704668.1:0-241 GCF_001515625.1 Sinocyclocheilus rhinocerous
TTTCCAAACCTCAACAGTGAGATCACAGCTCTGAAAATACTACAGGAAACATGTAATGTCACACTAGATGCAAGGCTTACTACCCAGAGCAAAAGGTTCTGCAAAGAGAGTGAATACAACACACTGACTGACAAAGGGGAAGCAAAGGTGGTTTGGGAAAAATACAATCTTTTCTATATTGTCTTAAACAGAGTTTAGAAGGAAACAGTACATCTCTGCACTGAAATGATCAGAGAACACA
>NW_015704669.1:0-241 GCF_001515625.1 Sinocyclocheilus rhinocerous
CAACACATAGAGTAACGCTGCGTGTTTCGACGCATTTCAGGGGACCTTTAATGACTTTCTAAACTGTTGCTAGGATTTTTGGGAGGTGTCTATGGTGTTCTGAGTGGTTGGTTTAATGTTACTATGGTAACACAATGCTAAATAGTTGCTGGGTGGTTGCCAGGCCATTGCTATGTAGTTGCTAAGGTGTTCTGAGTGGTTGTTAGAGCTTTTCTGCATGGTTGTTAGGGTTTTGTGTCTC
>NW_015704670.1:0-241 GCF_001515625.1 Sinocyclocheilus rhinocerous
AGCGAAGAAGCAGATGGCTTGGACACCACACATCCCACAGGAGGCGAGCTTGGTTGCGTTTTTATCCCTTCCTTCAGTCCATAAGGTCATTCAGGTGGATCGAAGTGTAATTGGCAACATGTTGGCAAATGAGGACGCTAAGCTAGCGGGGTAACATTCATCCATACTTGTAAATATCAAATGAAAGTGAAGAGTGAAATTACCTGTCGAGGGGCTTCTCTTCATTAAATACCATCTGAAA
>NW_015704671.1:0-241 GCF_001515625.1 Sinocyclocheilus rhinocerous
AGCACTGGGTTGTATTTAACCCAGCATTTTTTAGAGTGTATTATCTGATTACCTTGTTTTTGACGTAACTATAACGAATTACAGTTGCCAGTATTTTGTATCCTGATTACATAACTCTGTTACATATTCATATTACATATACATGCATTACTCCCCAACCCTGCAGTTGAGTAAATGTTATGCATGTGTGTACAAGCTACACTCTAAAAAATGCTGGGTTGTTTCAATCCAACTTTGGGTC
>NW_015704672.1:0-241 GCF_001515625.1 Sinocyclocheilus rhinocerous
CAATCGAGGGAGTGCGTGCCTGTAGGTAGTAATTTGCATGGACACGCCCCAAATCATTTTCACATAAGGACTTTGCACAACCTCACCTGTATTTCACTTGTTCCCTCACTTAAACTATACTTACAAGTAGGGCCTATGAACATATTGGTGTTTGCGGAGGTTTTACTTACGTTTAATCAATAATGCCCAGTGAATCTAAGATAAGGATGATGCTACAGTATAAGGAACACTGACAGATATT
>NW_015704673.1:0-241 GCF_001515625.1 Sinocyclocheilus rhinocerous
GAGGAAAAGAATCTGTGAATTTACACAACCATTCAGAGGTTTGAGGGCAATTTTTCACAAAAATATTAAGCAGCACATCTATTTTCAACATTGATAATAATAATAATAAATGTTTGTTGAGTAACAAATTATTAGATTGCAGCAAAATATGGACACTGTGACACTGATGACTGGAATAATGATGCTGAAAATCCATCTTTGCATCACAGGAATAAATTACAATTTAAAATATATTCAAATA
>NW_015704674.1:0-241 GCF_001515625.1 Sinocyclocheilus rhinocerous
TGCAAACATTTATGAATAAATGAGCAAAAACTTTGTCCCTACTGTTCCCTAAATCAAAACTAAAACTGTATGAATGTTCTGGGACAGAGAAATAAAAGGCAAATCCAACAAGTAAGATTAAGCAACAGAACCTCTTCATAACACTTTGGTCAAGACAAGGTCAAAACAGACCTTCATTAAGAACTTTGAGTATTCCTGGGGAGCAGCAGGCTGTCTGAATCCAAATGCAACTTAGGCGGCC
>NW_015704675.1:0-241 GCF_001515625.1 Sinocyclocheilus rhinocerous
GCGTTTCTGCTGACCTCCTCGAAAGCCAAATCAATTCTGACTTCAGGGGAAGTTCACTTTGAAATCATCCTTCGAAACCGTTTCTAGAAAGTTTGATCTTTTGTGCAGTGTTGAAAACCCTTGGACTCCTATTGTGTTCCCCGTCAGAAAGGACCGGCCTTTTAAAGGTTGCTTGTAAATCACTCGTTATGCAATACTATCCCTAAATCTTTAATTTTGTACTAAACAGCATAAAGTACAA
>NW_015704676.1:0-241 GCF_001515625.1 Sinocyclocheilus rhinocerous
CAGCATATTTTCATACTTGACTAGTCAGTGAGTTATCTAACTAGTTACTGTTTAGGCAGGCCTGTATAATCAGAACCTGATCAGATTCATTTTGTAGGGGCATGCACATCCCCAAAAAATTTAATTTTCTTCTAAAAGAGCTGGACAAAACACAACAGCAAAGAGCGGAGCACAGAGTTCTCATAACGCTGAAAATCAACCGCCTGAGCTGTAATATAACCTATTATTGCTGTCAGAAAGC
>NW_015704677.1:0-241 GCF_001515625.1 Sinocyclocheilus rhinocerous
CAGCATATTTTCATACTTGACTAGTCAGTGAGTTATCTAACTAGTAACTGTTTAGGCAGGCCTGTATAATCAGAACCTGATCAGATTCATTTTGTAGGGGCATGCACATCCCAAAAAAAATTCATTTTCTTCTAAAAGAGCTGGACAAAACACAACAGCAAAGAGCGGAGCACAGAGTTCTCATAACGCTGAAAAACAACCGCCTGAGCTGTAATATAACCTATTATTGCTGTCAGAAAGC
>NW_015704678.1:0-241 GCF_001515625.1 Sinocyclocheilus rhinocerous
CACACAAGAAATAATAGCGTGCTTGCTAAATCATAATTATGACAATGTCGAAATTATGAGACACAGTCAAAATTATGACATGAAGTCATAATTATGAGAGAAAAAAAATCAAAATGGTAACATGGTCATAATTATGAGATATTAAAAAAAAAAAAACAATATGACATGAAGTCACAATTATGAGATAAATATTCAGCATTGTGACAAATTATGAAAATTATGAGATAAAACCCGGAAATTC
>NW_015704679.1:0-241 GCF_001515625.1 Sinocyclocheilus rhinocerous
CACACTCTTATATTCATGGTGCTCCAGTGATGACATCATAGACTGGATTGTTGTGTTTGCACACATGCTTCAGACACCAGTAACACTGATGAACTTCCCCATAACGTCAGTCCAAGACACAGTGTCCCGTTCCTCCTCTCAGGGAACCATGGTTACGGTCATAATTTGAGTCGTTCTCTGTCTCTTCAAATGATTTCACTTAAATCATGGGAAAACACTCCATGATGACTGCTTTACCATT
>NW_015704680.1:0-241 GCF_001515625.1 Sinocyclocheilus rhinocerous
AACTTGATTGCAGGCACATATTTTTTTCAATCTAAAAAGTAAAATCAAAACAATTTAATTTTACTTAAATGTAAATAAAAATCACACCAAAAAAAACAAAACTGCAATTTGCAGATATGAATGGTGTGTGTGAGAGAGAGAGAGAGAGAGAGAGAGAGAGTACGCGCGCGTATGTATGTATGTGTGTGTGTGTGTGTGTGAGAGAGAGAGCGTGTATGCGCACGTGTGTGTGTGTGTGTGT
>NW_015704681.1:0-241 GCF_001515625.1 Sinocyclocheilus rhinocerous
AATAATGTTCTTTTTAGCAACATCATATGACCCCTTTAAAAGGTGTCACTTACTTCAGTTCATCGCAACTTCACAAAGTTTCTTTGTAATCAATGAACCTCTTATTTTCATTGTGTTACAGTCAGTGAGAGGATTCAAAATCCGGCGTTTAGCCGTGAGTGAATTCTGACTCATTTGAACGGAATGGCCAATCAGAGGTGTTCAAGAAATCAACAGAAATGACTGTGATTGGCTACATTGC
>NW_015704682.1:0-241 GCF_001515625.1 Sinocyclocheilus rhinocerous
CATGCAACTAAGGCAGATAGGTTACACTAACAAAAAGCACAATAGGGTTACCATGGTTTTTGAAGATGTACCATGGTAATATGCAGTAAAGTACCTTACAGAAATATGAAAATAGCACAGCACATTTGGTAATCACTCAATAATAGTATGCTATATATCACATTACTCTGGTATTAGCATCACTGACTGCACCATGGTACCGAAACAATTCACGTGATTAACACAAAAACGTTATTTATTA
>NW_015704683.1:0-241 GCF_001515625.1 Sinocyclocheilus rhinocerous
CACAGAAAGGGAAGACAGCAATAGAAGCCTGTTCAGAACGGGCACAATCCATACGCTGGCACGCTCTAACAGCTCAGCAGGTAAATAGCACACACGATAAAGAATGACGGCACTCCTAACTCCCCGTCCCCGCTATCTATCTATCTTCATCGCTGGCGGCCCTAAACGACCGCGAACGACATCCCCCTCCCAACATTATCTGAGTACCGCCGTCCTATTTCGGCTTGTAAATCGACCGTCA
>NW_015704684.1:0-241 GCF_001515625.1 Sinocyclocheilus rhinocerous
AATGCAGTGTTTTAAGAATAATTGAATGTGATTTATTTAACTGCACTGTTTGACACATCTGCTTGACTCATATCCACACTTATTTATCATGTGTCTGGTGCTGAATGAACAGGAGCTTGTGCGGAAAAGGAAAAGCATTAAGGTGTGACACACAGGCTCCCAATGATCAATACAAAGCCCTGCTTGATAATAATATGCTTTTCATTTCTCTTTGTCTTATTTCTGTCTGGAGAAACTCGTC
>NW_015704685.1:0-241 GCF_001515625.1 Sinocyclocheilus rhinocerous
AATGCAGTGTTTTAAGAATAATTGAATGTGATTTATTTAACTGCATTGTTTGACACATCTGCTTGACTCATATCCACACTTATTTATCATGTGTCTGGTGCTGAATGAACAGGAGCTTGTGTGGAAAAGGAAAAGCATTAAGGTGTGACACACAGGCTCCCAATGATCAATACAAAGCCCTGCTTGATAATAATACGCTTTTCATTTCTCTTTGTCTTATTTCTGTCTGGAGAAACTCGTC
>NW_015704686.1:0-241 GCF_001515625.1 Sinocyclocheilus rhinocerous
CACATCTCTTTGACCAAGCATTCAAATAATGCATCTCATAATCATTTGTTTGCATAATTATTATTCATTAAGTAGCCTAAACATGGCTTTATACTTCGCTCATGTTCTAATATCCGTGTAAAATCCTTCTCATGCGCAAACATGTTTGTTTGGGCGCTGCACGCTGATTTCACAGGAGACCTTTTAAAATAAACATTGTAACTTTTATGTTTGGTTGACTGCGTTTTAGTTTGATGATGAA
>NW_015704687.1:0-241 GCF_001515625.1 Sinocyclocheilus rhinocerous
CACCTACATAGTCTCATTAGAGTGTTAGTAGAGTATTAGTAGACTTGTAGGGTTAGGGTTTGAATAAGCTGACATGTACTTGCATAGTTACTCCATGGTCAGTAGAATGTCTGTTGGGAGACTATCACAATAAAGAGTTGGCAGATATTAAGCAGACAGTCTACTAACACTAATAAACACTAATAAAAGTTAAAAGACATGCAGGTGCAATGTTAATTGATGTCAACAGAATGTTCAAAAG
>NW_015704688.1:0-241 GCF_001515625.1 Sinocyclocheilus rhinocerous
CACTAAGTGCAAATAGCCCACCTTGTTGGCAGAAGCTATTTACACAAACTCCGCCCACCAACGGTTGGTCTACTCAACACTACAAAAGACGATTGTATAAAATCAGCTCCAGTGGCGTAGATTGGAAAAGCATGTGCCAAAGTCATTTTCGACCCGAGTTCGAATCCACCTTTTGCCAACCTATTTTTTTCTCCCTATTTCAAATCTCATATCACATCGGAAAGGCATTTATTTTCAATAA
>NW_015704689.1:0-241 GCF_001515625.1 Sinocyclocheilus rhinocerous
CACACTCACTCTCACACACACACACACACACACTCAGACTCAGACTCAGACTCACAGCATCCATCAGTCAAACACATGCTCGTCACCAGCAGAAGCAGCGGTGCTCCGTTGATCAAGGTCAAAATTAACAAGGGTTCACATGAGAAACTGCAATTTCAGTGCAAAGCTTAAGTTGAAAACTATCATATAAACTACACTATACGCAGCATGATATATGTGACCCTGGAGCACAAAACAAAAA
>NW_015704690.1:0-241 GCF_001515625.1 Sinocyclocheilus rhinocerous
GTGGCGTAACTGCTCACTCTCCTTCTCTGCATTCGCTCACCTATTCAGTATGGGAACATAATGAGGATACTGATGTTGCCTCCATAGCTTGAGCACTGGAGAGGACGACAGATGAAAGAGTGGCACGCGAGTGGCGTAATTGCCCAATAAAGTGGGTTTCATTACATTACTTGTTCACCGCGGCACTGGCCAGCTGTCGTTTTGCTTTTTAATAGAAATAAAAACCACACTGGCTCAACAC
>NW_015704691.1:0-241 GCF_001515625.1 Sinocyclocheilus rhinocerous
ATGGGCTAATTTTCATTTTTGGGTGAACTAACCCTTTAAGTCAACCAATCAGAATCAATAATTCTACAGCCCTGTAGTATATAAGAGTGTATATAGGTACAGTCGTGTTCAAAAGTCAAAGTCCATGTTGAAAATGTGTTTGTGTATATATGAAGAGTTTATTTGCAAAAACTGAAAAATGCGGTTAAAAATGTAAAAAAAAAAAAAAAAAGAGCTGATTGCCGTGCATTATTCTCCACAT
>NW_015704692.1:0-241 GCF_001515625.1 Sinocyclocheilus rhinocerous
CACTGACTAAGAAAGCAGAAAATTATTAAAAAATAATTAAAATGTATTCTTTTCCCCGGGCACATTCATTCACACATTCATTACTTTTGCCGGTGATTTGTGGCACGCTTTATGCGCGCGCTTGAGCACAGAATAGACTATACGCCTATATGCCTAAAGGATGGTTTAGTAATTATTATATTAATCAATTTAATATAAACGTGTGACTAGTTGACTAGAAAAATCTTTAGTCGGGGCCATG
>NW_015704693.1:0-241 GCF_001515625.1 Sinocyclocheilus rhinocerous
GCGTCATCATTCGGCCAGGCTCATCACGGAGAAGTTCACATCCAAACAGCCTCTGCTGCACGTGAAGGCCTTGGGAAGAAATACAGAGTCTCAGATACACATATGTAAGAATGGAATTCACAATTCTGTTATGACATTAACACACACAGTTCACAGAGAACTTCAAAAAAAGCAGAACTCCATTTTGCTTGCATTTAGAATGACTGACACTGTCACAACAGTTCACTAACAATAAGGTTAT
>NW_015704694.1:0-241 GCF_001515625.1 Sinocyclocheilus rhinocerous
CTCCCGCAAATAAACCGCTGTGAGTCATCCGAGTACTTCTGCTCATCCATTCACAGATACACGCCAGCAGCTTCCAGAAGAAAAAAAACACTCTTCCTAATGCATAATGCCTCTTGATGCATTTTAACGCGTAGAGTACATTTTGCCCGTATTGTGTTCAATAGCATCCCTTTTTGATCACCACGTACAGTTGCTTACAGACCAAGTGTATTTAAAGTTCTGATCGGTCAGAAGCAAAACA
>NW_015704695.1:0-241 GCF_001515625.1 Sinocyclocheilus rhinocerous
AATTTAAGGGGGTCTGAATACTTTCCGTACCCACTGTAAATACACTTACACGCTATGCTGAAGAAAGATGTGTAATTGCGTTTGCCACAAATTAAGAATTTGTTTGCACAAGTTATTAATTTGTTCCCTCTTTTTAGTTAAGCCGTGGCCTTGATTTAACTAAAACACTGTGGGAACAAATTCTTATTCTTAAATTAATGGCCACAATATCTATTTTTTCTTCCGCATGTCATGTGCAGGG
>NW_015704696.1:0-241 GCF_001515625.1 Sinocyclocheilus rhinocerous
CCATACACCATAATGACAAAGCAAAAACAGAACTGTCACAACTTCATAAATTTATTAGAAATAAAAAAAACTGAAATAAGTACATTGCATAAGTATTCAACTCAGTACTTAGCTGAAGCACCTTAACAGCCTCAAGTCCTTTTGGTTATGATGCGACAAGCTTTGCTCATCACCATTTGGCAATTATCTGCCATTTTTCTCCTCACCTCTACACCTCTCAAGCTCTGTCAGGTTGGATGGG
>NW_015704697.1:0-241 GCF_001515625.1 Sinocyclocheilus rhinocerous
CATTAGGCCTCTCTTTATGACCACAGCGCTGGCTGGCCCTCGTCAAATCCATAAACTACAGCAGCGTCAGCAAAGTTTGGTCATTAAGAGACATTTAAACTTGATTATTTATTGATAGCTCTTATGATCTACTCTCCAGGTGAATGTTTATGCGCCGTGTCTGCGTTGCGAGATTGGAGACGTGGCTTTACGGCCATTTAAAGACCGCAGTGCTCGGGAGAATATTAGCATGTTAGCATCT
>NW_015704698.1:0-241 GCF_001515625.1 Sinocyclocheilus rhinocerous
CACTTCTTCTGTTGGTGAAGCTGGATCACGAATGATTCGCGCAAATATAAACGCATTTAGGTAGATCGGGGGCGCATTCCCTTCAAAAACAATGTAATCCACTGTGTCTTCAGCATCTCAGATGTCAGGAGTAAATTACAACACTGTCAGCACTGTAAACAACACTGGGTGGATTTTTTTTCATTATGTACACACGCTGCCAACACACATTTCAGTTCAAACAGCTTGTAAAAGTGCATGT
>NW_015704699.1:0-241 GCF_001515625.1 Sinocyclocheilus rhinocerous
CATGCAAACAGAAAAAGACGTGAAAGAGCCCAATTCAGCACCCGCGCGGTGTGTTCTGTGCGCACAGGGCGCATGCAGGGAGACACGTCAAAGCGCTTGAACACCGAATTCCCCTCTTCTTGCTCTTGTACCAACAAATACATACAAAATTATATCAAAATACCAGTCTTGGGGAGTATCCTCGAAAAAAACTGTAGGTTATGTCTTAAGTGAAAGTAAACAGTGGAGAAAGAAATCGGAT
>NW_015704700.1:0-241 GCF_001515625.1 Sinocyclocheilus rhinocerous
CATCTCTGTTTGAAAACCTGGAATTGCAGCTGTCTGCAGAATTATCTAGCTTGCGTGGGTTGTGAGTCGACACGGCTCCAGCGCGGATGAATCTAATGTTCTGAATAGTATGTGTGGCAGTCAGTCACCGCACCGGAGTGGATATTTACTGAACTTCAGAATCACAGATTCTAGCCTACGTTTTGGAATATGATCTAAATAAGAATTTTCACTGTATATTGCCATCTGAACAAGTAACAAG
>NW_015704701.1:0-240 GCF_001515625.1 Sinocyclocheilus rhinocerous
TGACGAGAGTAGAGTAGAAAAGAGTGAATAACCTCCTATGTGAGACAATAATTGATTCTTCACAAAAAATTGTGTCATGCTATGGATTTAACGCTGAGTCATATGACCACGAGAACATACTCAGAAAGGCACATGTAGATAAGACTGCAGCCAGGTCTGTCAGCAGACGTCACTCTCTGATCTAGAATCAGCTTTTCACACACACACACACACACACACACACAGTCTGGTCAGCTATCC
>NW_015704702.1:0-241 GCF_001515625.1 Sinocyclocheilus rhinocerous
GAGTGGTATATTGGGTGAGTGAGCAGTTGAGTAAGTGAGTGAGTGAGTGGAATCTTGGGTGAGTGAGTGAGTGAGTGGGACGGTACCTTGGGTGAGTGAGTGGGTGGTATCATGTAACTTTTGCTCACGGTTCCCCCATGTGGTTGATAAGCGCATTTGTCTGTTGCCAGTGTCGTAAATACTGTCGCAGTAAATGCTTACAGAGTGTGGTTCTAGCGGCTAGGAGGCTGCTCAGGTAGCA
>NW_015704703.1:0-241 GCF_001515625.1 Sinocyclocheilus rhinocerous
CAAAAGTGTTGCGTTTATAATTTTGTTCAGTGTATATATAAAATGTGGATGTTGATAGCATATTTTTTTGTCTATGCTTGGCTGAGACCGTTGTCCCTCCACAGGGAACTCGGCCTAATCATGAGAGGAATGAGGGGCTGCTCATGCACAGAGAGCAAGATCAAGGCAAAGACGGGATATTAGTGAGAATTAACCTCTAGGAGATCTGTTGTGACTGTCGGCAAACTCCATTGCTTTGATT
>NW_015704704.1:0-241 GCF_001515625.1 Sinocyclocheilus rhinocerous
CATGTATTTCTTTTTGTAAGTGAGAAATTAAATATTTAAGTACATTGCTTACCTCACTTTATAGGCTATTTCGTTTTGGAACCTTTGGTTTGGTTTCCAAGGCGTCAATAGCTAGAAAGTCTATCAGGAATCAGTTAAGACCAGTGTCATTACAATAGGCTAGATGAATTAGCATTTTTTTAAATTTCAGATTAAGTTTTGATCACAAGGTAGTGATGTCACAAAACTTTTTGAGATCCTT
>NW_015704705.1:0-241 GCF_001515625.1 Sinocyclocheilus rhinocerous
CAGCTCAAATGAGTGGAAACTACTGTTAAACGCTTGTGCGTCATAACTCGACTCAAAGAGGCTTTTCTAAAACTTGGCATCAAAGCGTCCTACAAATGCACTTAACTAGATAAACTGCCAAGTCATAATAGCCAGTGTCATCACAGAGCTGAATGGTCGTGCCTCCGGCTAAAACAGTCCCAAACTAATTAAACTGGTCCAGTGTCAGGCCGTACACAGAACACAGCGAGCGTTTCAGGAC
>NW_015704706.1:0-241 GCF_001515625.1 Sinocyclocheilus rhinocerous
CATGCCTATTTTAAAAAATGGGGGGTGACAGTTAAGGGGTTAAAGCAAACGAAATGTAGAATCTGTTTTTTATATACATAACTAGTTCAACTAGTTCATTATTTGTTTTGCCACAGAAAAAAACGAATAAAATTTGCATCTACATGTGAGTGATGAATTGCTTTGAATTGGATTTCAATAAATTGCTTTTCCTGTGATTTCAATTAAGCATCCTGTAGCCGATTCAGATTCACACTCATGA
>NW_015704707.1:0-241 GCF_001515625.1 Sinocyclocheilus rhinocerous
CAGCTCAAATGAGTGGAAACTACTGTTAAACGCTTGTGCGTCATAGCTCGACTCAAAGAGGCTTTTCTAAAACTTGGCATCAAAGCGTCCTACAAATGCGCTTAACTAGATAAACTGCCAAGTCATAATAGCCAGTGTCGTCACAGAGCTGAATGGTCGTGCCTCCGGCTAAAACAGTCCCAAACTAACTAAACTAGTCCAGTGTCAGGCCGTACACAGAACACAGCGAGCGTTTCAGGAC
>NW_015704708.1:0-241 GCF_001515625.1 Sinocyclocheilus rhinocerous
CAGCATTCCCGACATCAACCACCGGCTCAAGAGCTACCTCAAGTTTCTCTTCGTGCGCGAACCCTTCGAGCGGTTGGTGTCGGCCTACCGTAACAAATTCACGCTCCGATACAACGCCTCATTTCACAAACGCTATGGGACGAAGATTGTGCGGCGGTACCGCAAGAATGCAACAACCGAGGCACTGCAGAGCGGTGCCGACGTGAAGTTCCAAGAGTTCGCTGAGTACCTGGTGGACCCG
>NW_015704709.1:0-241 GCF_001515625.1 Sinocyclocheilus rhinocerous
CAGTCTTTTGTTTGCTCTGCAAAAGAACCAACTTTACTCTGGAAGCGAATAAATGAAGCTTTCCATCACTACCCTTGTGACTTCGCAGCTTTTTTTTTTTTTTCCTCTCCGAGTCCGGGTGGTTGTATTTTACTGATTTGTAAAACAAATGGCCCCAGGCTTGTGAGTCCATCAAAGCCTTGAGCTCAGAGAATGGAGTTTTTTTTTTTTTTTACATAGAAACAGTAAGGTTATCTGCTGA
>NW_015704710.1:0-241 GCF_001515625.1 Sinocyclocheilus rhinocerous
CAGGCAGGAGGAAGACTTAAATCTGAAAGCAGCTGACCTTCAGAAACAGAGAGAGGATCTGGAGCAGCAGCAGGAGCAGCTCAATGCTCAGAAAATAGAACTGCAGCAGGTAACTGAACTGATTTGTCTCGTACCTGCTCATTGAATTAAAAAAATAATAACCAAGAAGAGTCATTTAAAACAAGTAAATGAAAAAACCTGTTCTGTGCATCTTCCTTGTCAGGCTGTGGAGCATATGGAG
>NW_015704711.1:0-241 GCF_001515625.1 Sinocyclocheilus rhinocerous
CAGCTTTACAGTGTCAAACAGGAAAATAGTTTGTCAATAATGCATATTCCTCAGTGCCTTCCTGTCTCTTTCTATTTTTTTATTTATCTAATAAAGGCTTGCTCTAGCTTGTGTATTTCAAAACGGAAATGAATGCTTTCATTTATTCTGCACATCTGATCGTTCTCGTCTCTCTGGCTCTCAGGTTAGTTTAGCGTACGCGTATGAGACCAAAGATGCCCTGTGTCTGGTGCTGACCATA
>NW_015704712.1:0-241 GCF_001515625.1 Sinocyclocheilus rhinocerous
CAGGGTCACAAATAAGGATGAAGGAGATGATGAAAAGAAGAAAGCATTAAATATAAACGTAAATCTAGTTTTAAATGTATGTGCCACGTTTACAGAAAATGCAATCTTTGTATTTCTGTTGGCTTCATGTTTATACTATTTTTTACAAAATTCTACAAAACACTTTCTACAGATTAATGAATCAAATGCTATGCCAAGTGGTAATCATAATCTTTTTTAAGTCTTTTTTAAGGTAAAATCA
>NW_015704713.1:0-241 GCF_001515625.1 Sinocyclocheilus rhinocerous
AATTGTTGTTGTTGTTGTTATTACTACTGCTACTACTACTGAACAACAGTATAAAAACACTAAATAAAAACAAAATAAGTAATATTGTTACCACTTAACCTTAAAATAATAAATGAGTATTTAAAAAATATAATAATAATAATAATAATAATAATAATAATCTGAGATACTAAAAACACCAGCGGATTGTGAGTTTTATTTTGATTTAAAAGAGAATCATGCAAGTCCATAAAGCAAGCTG
>NW_015704714.1:0-241 GCF_001515625.1 Sinocyclocheilus rhinocerous
GAGAAACCATTCAAGTGCTCCATGTGTGACTATGCCAGTGTAGAGGTTGGTCTGAGAGTATCATGTTGATTTATTTTTTCTCCATGGAAAGTTGCTTCCAAATTGACCTAAGCCTTGAAACTTTGCAGGTTAGCAAGCTGAAGCGCCACATTCGCTCCCACACTGGAGAGCGTCCGTTCCAGTGCAGTCTGTGCAGTTATGCTAGCAGAGATACCTATAAGCTGAAGAGACACATGAGGAC
>NW_015704715.1:0-241 GCF_001515625.1 Sinocyclocheilus rhinocerous
TCTTTCTGCATTGCAAAAAACATTTCATTTCACTTGTTAGAAACAACTTTCATGAAGGCAAGCTTTAGTCTTAACATTGCATAAACCAATTTTCTATAACAGAGAAAGAAGGTTTTCAGCTTATGAGGGCTTGCATTCTCTTCATTTGCTTAGTTGTTCTAACATAGTGTTACAGTTCACTGAAGCACTAAACTAAGCTTCTTGTGCTTACAAGCTCTAACATAACTTCATGAGCATAAAA
>NW_015704716.1:0-241 GCF_001515625.1 Sinocyclocheilus rhinocerous
CCGATACTGGCAATTTCTGTTGGAGCGGGTATCGGTCAGACGAACTGATCCAAATCTGATATTGTGCTTATACTGTTGTGTTATTGTTAAACCTCACGAAAGCACAACACATTCTAAAGCACCATAAAGTCAAAGTCCACGTGTTCTGAAGCTGTTCCGTAGTTCAGTATGAGGTACAGATTAATATTTAAGTCAATAAATTCAAGTTCACGTGAACTCTTCTCTCCACTGCGGCTGTCAG
>NW_015704717.1:0-241 GCF_001515625.1 Sinocyclocheilus rhinocerous
TTCTTATCCTCAGGCTCTGATTATACACCTGTTATAGACTTTTTGCCATTAATTAACAGGATTGAAATCTGCTTTTGTCTCAGCTTGATGGAATAGAGTCATTCTCTGGCCTCTCTCATTAACAGTGCATTTTGCCTGTACATCAGTTGAGGATTATTATTTTTGCCATCATTGTTTGCAGACAAGTATGGAAGCATGTTTCCACCACTGAATAAAAAAATGTAAAAAAAAAAAAAAGGTA
>NW_015704718.1:0-241 GCF_001515625.1 Sinocyclocheilus rhinocerous
CCAAATAGAACTTAGTGATAGTATATATAAAAATCCACTAAAATTTCAGCAATCATAGCACACTTCTAAGCAATGCAGTTATAAAACACTTCTTGTACTTTATCTGACTACTTAAAATCAATTTAAGTGTTAGTGCTAATTAGTGTATTTATATTAAGTGTACCTAATAGGAAAGTTGGGAAAATTTACTTATAGCATAGGGGTGTCCCCGACTAAGGATTTTCATAGTCGAATCGGAATT
>NW_015704719.1:0-241 GCF_001515625.1 Sinocyclocheilus rhinocerous
TTATGTCTTTGTGAGGTCCAAATGCAATCAAGTATCAGTCAAGTTAGTTGACTTGTCCAGTATTTGGCCATGTCATCAGCTATATTGGATTTTATTTCATGGGAACATGTCATGTCAAAATATACAAATATACAAAAATTCATACTTTACAGACCACCTGGCATTACATCAAGGACCACTAGGGTTCCACGCACCCCTGGTTGCAAGTAGGGCTCACTATACATATATATAAATAACTACA
>NW_015704720.1:0-241 GCF_001515625.1 Sinocyclocheilus rhinocerous
CATCTTTAGAGCAAATATGTATCATACCATTGGAGATAGGGACACAATGTTTCCATTCGAGGACAGAATTCCCATGAATGTTACAATGTTATTATTGCATTTACCCCTTTTTTTTATTAAATTCAAAATGAGAAATTCTTTGAAATGTTAAATTACACATGAATCGCATAAAAAAAAAAACGTGTATATATAATGCTATTTGATATTTATAAGAACATATAATCTAAAAATGACCAGCATT
>NW_015704721.1:0-241 GCF_001515625.1 Sinocyclocheilus rhinocerous
CAAAACTTATCTTTGTAAAATGGCACAGCTTCTTAAATCTTAGCTCCTTAATCAGTTAATCAAGCATTATATTATGATAAGTAAGCACTATTTAATTATTATTAATTACGATAGAACTTTAGTGATTAAAACTAAAACTTGGTAACCATGTATGAATGCTTATTTGTCATTTTAACTGAACTTCGGACTGGTGGTGATGCTTAAAAGGATAGTTCACCCAAAAATGAAAATTCTGTCATTA
>NW_015704722.1:0-241 GCF_001515625.1 Sinocyclocheilus rhinocerous
AGGGGCAGTCCAAGGGTGTGACATTACCTCCCCCTCCCGGAAGGCGGGTCCACGCACCTCATAAATTCCAACGGGGAGGGGGGTGGGCGCTCTGGAGACCTCTAGAGACAGGCCTACACGGGACAGACGGCCTCCAGGGCGGTACCCATTCTGGGACCCATGGCGGATCAGGCAGTTCAGGGAGCCATGGCGGAGTAGGGAACTCAGGGGGCCATGGCGGAGCAGGCAGACTAGGGAGCCA
>NW_015704723.1:0-241 GCF_001515625.1 Sinocyclocheilus rhinocerous
TCGACGTCGAAAGTCGAGATGCGAACATCGAGATTTGAACGTCGAGATTTGAACGTCGAACGTCGAGTTGTGAACGTCGAGATGCGAACGTTGACGACGAAAGTTGAGTTTTTGTATTAATTTATTAGGGGGTGTTCAGATTAGGAAACGCATTGGGTCACTACCCTTTGTTTCCTTGGTCATCATACACATCCCCCTGTTTTTTTTTTTTTTTTTTTTTTTTTTTTTTTTTTTTTTTTTT
>NW_015704724.1:0-241 GCF_001515625.1 Sinocyclocheilus rhinocerous
TCTTTTGTGGGTATTTTCACAGCCAAATTTAGTTTGCGATTAATTCGATTAATTAATTTCCACATCATGTAATTAAATAAAAAAATGTAATCAACTGACAGCCCTAATATATATATATATATATATATATATGAGATATTCATGTATTTTCAATTTAGAGTAGTAACAAATAACTGTAGTAACTGTAGTAGTGTGTGGTTTCCATGGTAATTTTTAAAGGACTGGAAGATAGTTTTTTTTT
>NW_015704725.1:0-241 GCF_001515625.1 Sinocyclocheilus rhinocerous
CCCCGCCTGCGTGCGCGCGCCCGCCCCGACTCCGCGGCTCGCGTGTGAGAGCGTCGCGTCGCGTCGCTGTGCTCCTGGATCTGTGTGTGTTGTCGCGCTGAGGAGCGGTGATGGGTCCGCACAGAGCGAGCTGATCGCGGTCAGTGCCGGAGGATCATGTCCTATGTGTCTTCACAAGGTAAGAGCGATCGATCCGGCATCATGATTGATTGATTGATTGATTCCTGCGCGCGAGGATCGA
>NW_015704726.1:0-241 GCF_001515625.1 Sinocyclocheilus rhinocerous
CCTACTATGCAAACAGTCAGAAGTGTTTTGTTTAAAATAACTTCACATAGCCACGGGCTGGTCTAAGCTTCTTCATCTGATGACACTGTCACTAACATTTTTTTTCACATTATAACATTTTCATCTTTCATTTCTCTAAAAAAATGTCTTGACTAGTTTTCTGTGGAAACTCTTGAGCTATAAACCAACAGCCTCACATTTGACCAAAACCAAAGATGAAAAGAGCAATGATAAATTCATA
>NW_015704727.1:0-241 GCF_001515625.1 Sinocyclocheilus rhinocerous
CCCTGGCTGGATTCTGTTTGGCGCAGGGTCGCGCCTTCCAGAAGGTGGGAGTAATGTCACAATCTCCAGTCACCATGCCTGTCACCTCAGAACATTATATTTCCCATAAGCCTCCCTGGCCATCACCTGCACACTCAGCTCAATCTTCAAACCGGTTTGCCATCAACTTCATCAGTTCCCTTATATAAGCAAGTACCAAACACACATTCATTGTCTTGTCTCATCGATACTAGGACTACTA
>NW_015704728.1:0-241 GCF_001515625.1 Sinocyclocheilus rhinocerous
TTCACCTCCGTCTCTCTCTGACGGACCTCTTCATTACCCAATAGCGTTACATTCACCTATTGGGGAGGCGGGTTTAAGCTATTAAGCATCCAATCACTAAGCATAAGACAAGCGTGATTGTACGCACCACGTTTTTCACATGTGCATTTCTAACAAATTTTTACGCTACATTATGTAATGATACATAGAATACATGATACATACTTAGAAATGTACCAGTATAGAAAGCTATTAAAACATC
>NW_015704729.1:0-241 GCF_001515625.1 Sinocyclocheilus rhinocerous
CCTCTCGGCCAAACAGATGGACTGGCAAATTTTCCTGCCTTGTTTTGAATAACCAGAGTGCTTCAAACTGAGTATGAAACTTCATTATGCTTGTTTGCTGTTTGTTATTGCTGAGGCTCTATGAAATCGGTGCTTATTTTAACTTACCACTTTTTGTTTGGCTTTTATTTCTTGATTTGATGTTCAGGGGAATGTGGTTTGTTTGTGTTTGTGTTTTGCTGTGTGGTTGTAGGATACATTA
>NW_015704730.1:0-241 GCF_001515625.1 Sinocyclocheilus rhinocerous
CAGGGATCTTGGGCCTAAAAAGGTTGGTGACCACTGATCTATACAGTTTTGGAACATGCAGCATTGCGATTTAAAAAAATAAAAAAATCTGGCATCAAGAAGAATTGGTGGAAGTTGGTGGAAGTTTACAGAGTAAATTATAGTTTTTTGCTTGGTGTCAAATTTAAAAAAATCGCTTTGGTATTAGTGCTGGGCGGTATGACCAAAAATTTATATCACTGCATTTTTCAAAATTATACCG
>NW_015704731.1:0-241 GCF_001515625.1 Sinocyclocheilus rhinocerous
CCTCACAGCAAAACTCCAGATCAGCAGTATGTCATGTGGGTTAACGGAGAACTGTTCGGAGGAGGATCACTTTATTGACAGGCACACTGCACAATTAAATGTAAACCCTTAAGTCAGATCATGCCCTTATAAAGACTGTAACTTTAATGTTTGTTCTACACAGAAAAGTTGTCAACGACAAGCCTGACATCACCCAAAAGGCCAGCTCTTTTTACAGTAAACCAGGTATGTATAAGTGCAT
>NW_015704732.1:0-241 GCF_001515625.1 Sinocyclocheilus rhinocerous
CCGAAAACATCCTTAAAGCACCATAAAAAACACAAACTTTTAGTTATATAAAATATATACACATAAAGTCATTCGTAGACTATTTACCATCAAAAAAAAAAAAAATTTCCCCCCCAAAATAAACAGATAAATTGAAGTATTTTAGATTAAAGCAAACTAAATTGATTACTTAAAAATGACGCATTTATGCTTACAAATAAAGTTATATAATTAATAAATCATTTATTTAGTAAATCAGTGG
>NW_015704733.1:0-241 GCF_001515625.1 Sinocyclocheilus rhinocerous
AGGTCCTGCTGATTGCGCCGTACTGGCCCACCCGGACCTGGTTTCCGGAACACATGCTCCTAGCGACAGCCCCTCCCTGGCGCATCCCTCTGAGGAAGGATTTCCTTTCTCAGGGGCTCGGCACCATGTGGCACCCGCGTCCAGATCTTTGGAACCTCCATGTGTGGCTCCTGGATGGGACGCGGCAGACTTGATCTGCCGCAGGCAGTGGTGGACACCATCACTCAGGCTAGAGCTCCCT
>NW_015704734.1:0-241 GCF_001515625.1 Sinocyclocheilus rhinocerous
GTGATCGCCCACTTTAATGCAAGCAGCTCCAACTTGAATGCACTATAGTTTTTGTCATTCTTCTCTGAACCTCTTAGTCCTCTGCTTGCGTACGCCACCACACGCTCAATCCCCTCCTGCTTCTGGCTGAGGACCGCTCCCAGTCCGTGTTGACTTCCATCAGTGGTAAGTCTAAAGGGCTCACTGAAGTCGGGATATGCCAGAATTGGTGGGGACATTAAACACCCTTTCAACTCGTCCA
>NW_015704735.1:0-241 GCF_001515625.1 Sinocyclocheilus rhinocerous
CTACACACTAAACATATGATTACTACACACTAAACATAGATAAATATAGAGTACATGCTTTTATATATCAAATTAAAAATTAAGAAAAAAGTATATATATAAACATACCATAAATATATACATATATACATATAAACTTACTGACTTTTATATATACTAACACTTACTGACTTACAATGGGTATAACAAGTCCCCTCCCACCTTTTTTTTTTACACTTTTTGTGTTCCCTGTAAAAAATGA
>NW_015704736.1:0-241 GCF_001515625.1 Sinocyclocheilus rhinocerous
CCGTCGTCACTGACAACCAGCCCGAAATCAAAGCCTGAGGATCGGGATTGCATCACCGGCTCGCGCTGGGCTGGTCCGTCCGCTGCGTCAGGTGTGATCAGGCTTTTCTCGTGGGAACTCCCGCGCGCGCCTCCACGCATCCATCCATCGCCCCGGGATATAATGGAGGAATCCCACACATGACACTCGCGTTTGGGACGGACTTCATCTGCTTTGAGTCCTGGTGAAACTCGTCCAAGGA
>NW_015704737.1:0-241 GCF_001515625.1 Sinocyclocheilus rhinocerous
CCCAGCAGAAACAGAGAAACAAATAGAGACATAATTAGCGTAGCTAAATATGTCAGTAAGACTCCATACTCATCTGCACCTCACAAATAATAGAGTACAGTATACTGGATACAAGCGCTTTAAAGACAATATTCAATCTAAAAGTGTCCTGTACTATGGAGATTAACTGTATATTCAAATGATTAAATTAGTTTTATGTTATTGAGATTATACAAGTATCTGCCGTTTACAAACAAAAGCA
>NW_015704738.1:0-241 GCF_001515625.1 Sinocyclocheilus rhinocerous
CTACATTGTACGTTTAACACTGACACTCTTTTTTGTTGTTGTTGTTGTTTGTCCATCAACTGCTTGGTCATTTATTTATTTATTTTAAGGAAGCATGATATACCAGTACCATATTGGTTGTTAGCCAGTATTAAAGATTTATTTGATTATCTATGTAGGTTTATATTGGAAGCTTATATTATGTATTATTATATTATGCTCATTTTCCCAGTTGTTACATTTATATTAATGCCTAATTTTA
>NW_015704739.1:0-241 GCF_001515625.1 Sinocyclocheilus rhinocerous
GGATTCATCTGTGGTGCAGGTATCTGATCACTAAAAAACAAACAAACTTTTGTGAGCATGTTAATATCAGGAGCATCTGTATATATATAGATGTTGTAGTCGTAGACTCACGCATGCTTTGTACTATCCTAAAAAAGGACATTTTATATCTAAGAAACTAATTATTATTGTTTAGCAGTTATAAAAATCTATTTGCGAACAGAGTATTAATAATAAACATGGTCTAAACATTCTTAGACTC
>NW_015704740.1:0-241 GCF_001515625.1 Sinocyclocheilus rhinocerous
CTCATGTAAACACACTGTATTGTTATGAAAATAGGCAGAATCTCAAGAAAATCACATAAATCATATACTGCTGTAACCGTGTGTTTATTAGGTTAATGTTTCAGCCGTAGAAATGTTTTTTTTTGTTTATTATGTACAGAACTGAACGCAGAAGTGTAATGGATATTCATAATTAGAGACAGGGCGGGTTATGAACGCGTAATATGATTGACAGATGAGCAGCGAATGAGCTTCCTCTGAG
>NW_015704741.1:0-241 GCF_001515625.1 Sinocyclocheilus rhinocerous
GGCAGAAATACCGCAGCTGAGTATGCCTTATCATTCCGCACCCTCGCCACTCAGACTGATTGGGTCGAAAGCACGCTGAAACTGCTCTTCCGCAAGGGACTCAGCCTAGAGCTACAATCGGAACTGGCGTGCAGGGACGAGGGGAGAACGCTCAATCAATTCATAGAACTGGCGATTCAAATTGACAATTTGATTTGTTCTCGTCGCCCTACCAGAACCATACCCACCAGTCATCCTGTTC
>NW_015704742.1:0-241 GCF_001515625.1 Sinocyclocheilus rhinocerous
ATCAAGACTTTGTAAAAGAGCATAATAGGACCCCTTTAAGGTGTCTTTGTTACAGTGTAATTATACATTTACAGTACATACAGTGTAATATACATACTTTAGGGTTGGATTTTGGGTTTGATTTAGAGGTAGTTGCATGTAATTATGCATAATTGCTTTAGTAAGCAGTGTTGCAGGTTTGCACGCATTAAAAGTAACACAAGTTACGTAATCAGATTATTTTTTCCAAGTAACTAGTAAA
>NW_015704743.1:0-241 GCF_001515625.1 Sinocyclocheilus rhinocerous
CACACACACACACACACTCACTCACTCACTCACTCACACACACTGACACACACTCACACAGACACAAAAACCAAAGTGTAAGAAAGTTGCACACATCCCACAAACACACACAGGGATCAGGTGCAGGACAAAAAAAAAAGTCAAACTATAGCAAATACACAAATGTATTGTCCGCACACTGATGTAACTGCTCCATAAAATAATTTATTGCGGCAATGTTTCGACCATCAGGTCTTCGTCA
>NW_015704744.1:0-241 GCF_001515625.1 Sinocyclocheilus rhinocerous
GAAATATCACTCTAAAAATATAAAAAATTTCTGAATTTTCTGAAATGAACATTTAAAAGCTTTTCCATTTTCGGTTCAAATAGTGCTTTATGCTCTTAATAGTTCTCTTTATAGTGCTTAATAGTGCTTAATGGCTCCTTATTAATATATCCTGTTTATTTTCTTGGCATAGTTAAAAAAATATTTATCAGGTTATAATATTCAACTAATTAGAGCTTATTTCTGAAAGTCTGATATACCC
>NW_015704745.1:0-241 GCF_001515625.1 Sinocyclocheilus rhinocerous
TACATTGCCTATTCGAAAGATGCCACTAAAGTACAAAAAAAAAAAGAAAAAAGATGGAACTATATTTACAACTGAAAAGAGATTACAAACCAGCAGAAAACCTGAGCTGTGTGAAAGAGCATTGAAACCCTCTTCACAACAACAGACACAGGTTGGTTCCTTGAAAGGGGCATTTAATTCTTAGGGTCCTTTTTATGCCGTGAGAACTGCATTCAGAAATGAGCAAAGTACAAAAACATCA
>NW_015704746.1:0-241 GCF_001515625.1 Sinocyclocheilus rhinocerous
CTATTATAAGCGTTTTTGGACTTGTCTTTTCCACTTAATTTGACATTTTAGAAAGTTAATAAAGTGGGAAGTTGCAGTTTATAGTCAGCGATATCTTTATCTTATTTGCAAATATCTAGATAGCAATAATTTTAATAGCAATATCTGGCAACACTGCATTGCCGGCACTTTTGACAGTAACAAAAGGCACTCTGGAGTAAAAGCAGAGATATTTTCACTGTGTCAAGTTATTCTGAATGTT
>NW_015704747.1:0-241 GCF_001515625.1 Sinocyclocheilus rhinocerous
CATTTAGTGCAATGTTAAAGTATTTACATACTTTTATGTATCCTTATGGTGCTAATATTGCAAAAGCATTAAAATGATCATTGTACTTTGCACATCTAATTTAAATTTGCATAATGCAATTAATTAAAGTTTGGAATAATTAAGATATTTCAATGTTTTTGAAAGTCTCTTATGCTCCTCAAGGCTGCATTTATTAGATAAAAATACAGTAAAAACAGTAATATTGTGAAATATTATTACA
>NW_015704748.1:0-241 GCF_001515625.1 Sinocyclocheilus rhinocerous
CTTAGCAAGTAAGGAAATTACTGACAAACAGTGTAATCTGCTTTACTTCTGTTCATTAAATATTCCTTATTCATTTTGGAGGAAGTTTCTGTTAATTTCTTTGGTGTTTTATGTGCAACCGATTGTGAAGCGATCAGCTTTACTGCTCCATGACATTTTATTACTGTGATATTAACTACTTGTGATAAACCTGCCTCTAAGCTGTATATAAAAACAAAACAAACTATGATTGGTTGCTTTA
>NW_015704749.1:0-241 GCF_001515625.1 Sinocyclocheilus rhinocerous
ATACCCAAATAATGTAAACCTGACCACTTCACATTCTGACTCAGTTCTGAGTATGCATTTTCTGGGAATTGTAGTTTGTGCAACAAGCGTTTATAAACGAGTTCATGCTTAAATAAGTAGCAGTTTGGAGGGTTTACAGGATCTGATGCCCATTTAAAAAGCTCTGCTTTAAGCCCTGTATTTTATACAGTCTGACAACGGTGAGCGTGATTTGACCAAGTACAACATGTTCCTGGATCAA
>NW_015704750.1:0-241 GCF_001515625.1 Sinocyclocheilus rhinocerous
CTTCAACATTTTTACAACCTCGCCTTTGTTCTGTTGTCAGAGCGCCACGCTAGTGAAAAGCAAAAGTCCATCTGCGTCCCTCCATCTCTTGTTCGTTTGGCCTTTGGGTCAGGCTTCAACAATGACCCGCGCTTCTGAATCAAGGGCTCAAGTTCAACCCGTGGCCTTCGACCTGAAATCCGAGCTCAGTTGCAGCCTACATCAAAGCACGGCTAATCAGGGCTTGTGGAAACCGTATAGC
>NW_015704751.1:0-241 GCF_001515625.1 Sinocyclocheilus rhinocerous
CTCCACACATCGTATATGTTCATCAAGTACTTTCACTTCAAATGCTTTACATCCCAGCCTCAACCCATTCAGAAGTACTGAAGAAATGCTCATTTTAAAGAAAAACGTCAGACGTACTAATAGAGGCTTTTGCATCTGAACTCTTCATGTGTTGCTCCTTAACATAGTCTGAAAGCACTAAGTGGTTAAATCAATGTCTTCTACAACACTAATGCACTAAAACTAACCAGTGGCACCACAA
>NW_015704752.1:0-241 GCF_001515625.1 Sinocyclocheilus rhinocerous
CTTTAACTGCCCTCTACAGGCCACAGAAGAGATTTTCCATTCACTATAATTAAAAGGGTTTATTTTATTATGAAAACCTACTGTACATTTCATAAATCAATTAAGTTTCAAAAACAACAAAAGAAGGATGTTCTATTTTGTCTTACTTTTGACAACAATTTACAGAACTATTTTCTATTAATTTCATCTGCATTTCTTTATTTTTCTTCACTAAACAATTTACAGATCTGTGTTTGTTACC
>NW_015704753.1:0-241 GCF_001515625.1 Sinocyclocheilus rhinocerous
CTTTAATGCTTCTTGAGTTACAAGCATGCAAACTTTGGAGAAAAAAATACACAAAAAGTGCTTTTTGCCATTTTTTTTGAATGGTCACTATTGGCATATAATGCAACAAAACTTGCTAAAGTCAAAGATCAAAATCAATATTTCTAGCCAGGGATCATAAATAATGGTAATTGTGATTGCATAGTAATAAACAGACAAAAGTACCAGCTCACATTGAAATCCCCAAATCTCTGTAACTGAA
>NW_015704754.1:0-241 GCF_001515625.1 Sinocyclocheilus rhinocerous
CTTTATAATTGACCAGCTTAGCCACGAAAGTAGCACGCGCACAAAAAATGAAGCTGCAGCTAGAATAAAGAGTATATTCAAGACAACCTGGATGTATATCGTCACATAATAACTTATAATGTTACTAAACTAATCGTAGCCGGTGTACATGCTCAGTACTAGCGTGTAAGCAGAGCGTGTAACGTTAGGCCCGAGCGCGGAGCGTCAGTAACGTTACCTGTGTCGGCGACGCGAAAGTGAA
>NW_015704755.1:0-241 GCF_001515625.1 Sinocyclocheilus rhinocerous
TCAGAGTCTCATCTCCCATTCCCTTTAAAGGCCAGTTGCGCTCGCACCATGGCGGATTCGCTATTTACATGGCAGAATTTGCAAGAGTAAAGACTGAACGCTTCTCCAGAGAGGAAAGATTCTGCTTGTGCGTGAGGTTAAAGCGCGCGAGCAGACCATCTACGGGGCACTATAATAATCTTTTACATTGTAATCATTTCATTTTTAATATTTGGCATGTTTGTGTGCTGCTGCGCGTTCC
>NW_015704756.1:0-241 GCF_001515625.1 Sinocyclocheilus rhinocerous
CTTCCCAAATCGTCCTTCCCTAACATTTTCGTCTCGTTTTTATTCATTGATGAAAATGAGAGTATATTTTCGTTTTAGTTTGTCATTAAAAACTGGTTTTCTATTTAGTTATCGTCTCGTTTTCGTTGTTGACGAAAATTATGACGAAAATAGTTAGTCAACGAAATTAACACTGGTGTGCATTGTGTCTTTTGCGTGAATTATTATTGAGACTAATCTGCTTCCATAATCCTCCAACATC
>NW_015704757.1:0-241 GCF_001515625.1 Sinocyclocheilus rhinocerous
AACTACAAAGAAAGAAGAGCTTGATGAGGTATGCGGTGTCTGTGGTGATAGTGGGCACAACAACAAAATCTTTTTCTGTAGAAAGTTCAAAAGACTTAAGCTACCTGAAAAGAAAGCTGTATTGAGAAAGCTGGGAGCATGCAGAAAATGTCTCGTATGCCATGATGGAGATGGATACTGCAGAGACACTTTCCTATGCAGAAATAAAGACTGTAAAAAGGAAGGTGGTGCCCCAGACCAC
>NW_015704758.1:0-241 GCF_001515625.1 Sinocyclocheilus rhinocerous
CTTTTTCCTGACAGACTGTGAGTGAGAGTCTGGCGAGACATTAAACGTATCAATTAGCTACTGTACATTTATTCACTCATCTGAAATTTGCAACATAAATTTTGTTATCGTGTATTTTACTTTTGTTATTAAAAATCTATTATAAAAATAAGAAAATGTGTTTCTTAAATGTGTTTAAATGTGTTTCTTAAATGTATTTAAGATGTTTAAGATACTGTGTAATGGGTATTTTAAATAACAA
>NW_015704759.1:0-241 GCF_001515625.1 Sinocyclocheilus rhinocerous
CTTGCTCTGTTTTTGTGTGAGTGTTGATTGTGTTTTAGTCACTGTTGACCTCAGAGCACAGTAGTACACAGCAGAGTCAGACACACGCAGTTTCTTGATTGTCAGTGGAACTGAATCTGATGACACTTCAGAATGAAATCTTTCCTGGAACTGAGCATCATTATCTGCTCCTCCATAATTGTTTCTCCTCAGGATGCATTTGCTCTCTGGATGTACCAGAAAAGTTCTGGTTGTGATAAAG
>NW_015704760.1:0-241 GCF_001515625.1 Sinocyclocheilus rhinocerous
CTGCTCCTGTTATGGAGTTTGGATTGAAATCTTTAAGTAGTCATTAGCAGATGCATTCATCTATGACTTGCAATTTTTAAACTTTTGATTACTGGTCCATATTTTTAACCACTATGCCACACTATCCCAAAGAAATAAAGAAATTCCGTTTTAATGCTTATAACCTGACAGTTTACAGTACTTATGTTTCTGTATGAACAGTAATTTAAGCAGAGCGTCACTTAAGTGTTTGTGTGCATTA
>NW_015704761.1:0-241 GCF_001515625.1 Sinocyclocheilus rhinocerous
ATCTGATGCAACATGAGCAGATCTACTCTAAAATGTAACACTTTTAATTTATTTCACATTATACTTAAATAGTGACCCCAGTAAGCCTAATAGTTCTTGCTTAATTGTGCAGGGACACTTTTTGCACCTAATCATAAATTGGGCGACATTTTTGCCCCAAGCCCCCGTTCAATTCTGACCCTGGTGCCAACCAACAATATTTTGATATTTTCTTGGATTTTATCGATAACGATAATTAGAC
>NW_015704762.1:0-241 GCF_001515625.1 Sinocyclocheilus rhinocerous
CTATGAGACAGGAACAGACGATTCAACACGACTTCCAGTGTTCCCATTCGAATATAAAAGTTGAGCCATTTGATGGAGCTGATGAAGTAAGGCATCAAAAATATCCAGTACGAATGCAGCGTGACTCAGGCCTGCCTTCTCAAGTCCCTGCTGAGTGCTTTACTCCAGCACCACCACCACATGTAAACGACTTCATTACATATTTGTTGAAAAAAGAAATGGTGAGTTCTGGCTTGTTCCA
>NW_015704763.1:0-241 GCF_001515625.1 Sinocyclocheilus rhinocerous
CTGCTGAGCTCGAAGGACAAGAGCCTCTCAGAGCCGTCCACTCTTTCTCTGTCTGAGAAGGAGATCTGTATTACCTGGAGAGAGCAATCCGTTAGCATGACATGCATTAGTGTACTTCGAAGTACACATATATATTTTGACATTTTGCAGTCAGATGATATTCGTTACAGCATTTTTTAGCTAAACTGGCAAACACTAGCCGGGTTTCCATCCAAAGTTGCAAATGTAACTTATGCGCAAA
>NW_015704764.1:0-241 GCF_001515625.1 Sinocyclocheilus rhinocerous
AACCAGTTGACCTTCAGGTTATGCAATCGCACAGACACCCACATTCACAAAACACAACGTTTTAGTCACATTTAATAGGTGAAAACCTTTGGAAAAGGCGTTTGATTGGAGCACCAAATCCTTTTCTTGTCAATGTGGAATTCTCTTACAGAATTTCACAAACTTCTGCTGCTGTCAGGATGCCTGTGCTGTTCATACAGAGATGAGATATGAAGTTATTAGCTTGTCAAAGTAACACCAG
>NW_015704765.1:0-241 GCF_001515625.1 Sinocyclocheilus rhinocerous
CTGTGATCAGGAGATGAAGATCTCTTCCTCTTCCTCCTCCTGAAGATCCTGAGAAACAGAAATCATTCCTCCTTCAGTTCTGTCTGCTGTTAAATTCATTATGAGTCACACTGTTGTCTAATACTAGGTAGTGTCTCACCTGGGGTCAGAGGTCACTGCTTTATCACTGAGTTCAGGAGGATAAATCATGGATCTGTCACTCTTCAGAGACACGCAGCTGGGATCAGGAGATGAAGATCTC
>NW_015704766.1:0-241 GCF_001515625.1 Sinocyclocheilus rhinocerous
CTGGACTGGCAAATAAGCCAAATAAAATACAAATAAAACCCTGGCGAACATGCTGTGCCAAGCCAATTACACATGCAGAGAGTGCTGCGTGTTCTTCATCACACACATCCACATCTGGATTACATCTCTCTCTTATGCCATGACAATCAGTTTCTCATTCTGGAAACCTGAAAATGTTTTTGGCATAAGCAAATGTTCATGTGATAAGTGACTCGGGATCACTGAATTTTTGAAAACCATC
>NW_015704767.1:0-241 GCF_001515625.1 Sinocyclocheilus rhinocerous
CTCTCGAAGCTTGGTCCGCAGGATTATCTGCAGAGCTCACATATCGCCATTGAGAAGGTTTGGAAGCTTCTCTAATTAATGAGACTCGGTTTGCAACAAACGTCTTGACTCTTGTGGAGTTGTTCTCAATATATTTCAGCACTGTGATGCTATCAGTCCAAAAATTAGACTCCTCAAGATTGATTTGAAGCTCCTGTCTCAGCATCCTATCCATTTTGACTGCGATGGTGGCTGCTGTCAA
>NW_015704768.1:0-241 GCF_001515625.1 Sinocyclocheilus rhinocerous
CCTACTCCATACCTAAACTTAACAACTACCTTACTAACTATTAAGCAGTAATTAGGAGTTTATTGAGGCAAAAGTTGTAGTTAAAATGGACCTTAAAATAAAGTGCGGCCTGAAAAATAAAACTTACTTTACTTCACTGAAGAATGCAAGGCGTACTTTTTCTTTGACGCATTTTGAAATGCAAATCAAATCGAGCTTGCATAGCTACAGTAAAAGCATTTGCGTTTGCATATATTTTGTG
>NW_015704769.1:0-241 GCF_001515625.1 Sinocyclocheilus rhinocerous
CTGGGCACATATCCAAGCGCACAGTTTAGTCAAACACACTTTCAGCATTTTAAAGAGTCGATTCAGGAGTCTGGATCACAGTGATGCTGTACAGATCGTGCTGGTCTGCAGCATTTCCCACAACCTGCTTCTGAAAATCATCTGCTAGAAGAAGAATTGTCCTCTTTAAATTGCAATCAACATTAAATTTGAGAACGCAACCCGCTTCATCCCAATTTCATTTCATTGCATCATTTATATA
>NW_015704770.1:0-241 GCF_001515625.1 Sinocyclocheilus rhinocerous
GAGCGCACGCATACATTACGTGACGTCTAGACTAGAGCGAGTGTGCTCTTTCACTGCATGATTCAGAATGATCACAAATTCTAGACACGGGGCAGAAAATGTATATATTTATACCACTTCATATAGTTAATTAATTTCACTCGAAGAGTGCCTTTTTTTCTCCAAAAAATACCATAATTACGAATGTGATAATGACTTTTTACAACAGTTCAATAAACAAGAAGTTAATTAAGAGACTTGC
>NW_015704771.1:0-241 GCF_001515625.1 Sinocyclocheilus rhinocerous
CAGAAGAAGGAAAAATGTATGGCCAAACATAAATTACATATTGAGTAGAAATCAGCTGAAGAATCATTAAAGTCTTCCGAAGCGGCATTGAAGCAGGCCCAAAAAAATTTAGAATTAACAAAACATACGTTAAAAAAAGAGAAAGACAGGCAGGAGACAAGTGGATGGGTGGCAGCTGCAGGAGTAGGTGTTACCCTGATGACCCCGGGCTGGACTCCGCTTCGTCCACGGTGAAAGCCGA
>NW_015704772.1:0-241 GCF_001515625.1 Sinocyclocheilus rhinocerous
CGACTTTTCAGTATGCAAGATTCTGATTCTTATATCTGGAAAAATAATTAAAATAAGTCTTAAAGTTGGTCAAAAGGTGTGGGAACCCTGAGTTGGGTAATACTACATTTAATCCAATAAAAGCAGGAAATGTAACCTTTTTTCAAAGTATTATGATGAAACAACTAGCGACGGATGTTTTCTTCCATATTGTGAAGTACATCAGAGTGTAACGGATCCATTGGAAGATCCATGGAACTTG
>NW_015704773.1:0-241 GCF_001515625.1 Sinocyclocheilus rhinocerous
GTATTATATCAACGAATATCAATTCCACCAACATTATCTCATTTATTTTCAGTGTTGTTTCTAACTTCCACCTCATCATGTCATCTGCCAACAACAGCTCGCTCGTTACGATCTTCTAGTGAGGGATTGTTAGTCACCCTTAAGTTTCGTCTGGTGACTATGGGATCTAGAGCTTTCAGTGTTGTGGCTCCCAGAATGTGGAATGCTCTTCCCCAAAACATTCGTCAAGCATCCTCCCTTC
>NW_015704774.1:0-241 GCF_001515625.1 Sinocyclocheilus rhinocerous
CTGGCTGAGGCCAGCCTAAAAAGACGCTCAGGACAGTTGACGGGCTGCGCATTGTCACAAAAGCTTATCATTTGCACTGTTTTTAAGCCTTGCCAATTTAAGCATTCAAAAGTGTTTAAAGCATTCAAACACAAGACGCGGAAAAACGCAACTGAATACTCGCGCGCCGTGTTCGGTGCTCACGCAGAGAGCCGCATCTCACGGACAGCAACACCGAACCGAGCTCTCCTTCGCGTCCTCC
>NW_015704775.1:0-241 GCF_001515625.1 Sinocyclocheilus rhinocerous
CGACGCATTTTAATCTAGCGCGAATAGTTTATGTTGGTAACTGTTTAACAAATAAACATTTAAAAATTGCTTTTCTAAAAAAAAAGTTGTAAGAGATAAGTAAGTGTCCAAATACATTTTACTTGGCAATAAATAAATAAATAAATAAATGGATTGGACACCAACTATAGATTTAAATCGGAATTATTTTACTGGCTTATGTGCAAAAACAGTGCAGAAACATTTACAGTGCAGAACGGAC
>NW_015704776.1:0-241 GCF_001515625.1 Sinocyclocheilus rhinocerous
CGAACGCGTACGGAGCAGTCTGCTCTCTATAGCTCTCGTGGTACTATAATACACTGATCAGTCTGCACAGTCGGTCAGCGTCCCAGCCCCCTTACATGTAAGGCTACGTACGCTAGTACGTTTTTGTTTAAAAATGAAAACGATCCTCGTCATAGCCTACTGTCGTTTCCACTGCATTTCAAGCTGGCTTTCCACCATCTCCGACAAACGACAGACCGGAAGTCATTAATTTCCAATGGAG
>NW_015704777.1:0-241 GCF_001515625.1 Sinocyclocheilus rhinocerous
AAAAAAAAGAAGATAAGCAATTTGTTCTGAGAGCAGACGAGCTAAAGAGCGGCCAGGAAGAGTGATGGATGAAAGGAAGAAGAGGGAATACAGCTGGGCTGAGCAACACTCTGATGAAAGGTTAAAAGACTGGCCCCTTTCAGTCCAGACAGACACAGACAGGTCATTACCTGGGAAAGGGCGAGTTTATTAACAGTAAAAGGTTATTCAGCTCAGTACAGCCTTGCCTGACAAATCTCTC
>NW_015704778.1:0-241 GCF_001515625.1 Sinocyclocheilus rhinocerous
TGAAGAAAAGTACATGGATACTTTTTTTCTGGATTTCATGTCACGTTTTTATTCGTCTTGATTTCTCGCAACTTAGATAAGTCGACATGTGAGATCATACTGTGACACTTTTTGCATCTTTTTTAAAAGCTTGATGCTGGTCAATATTCACTGCCATTAAATGGAAGAGTGCATGTGGGACATTTCTTTAAATTTCTCCTTTTGTGGTCTGAAAAATAAAGAAGGGCATACAGCATTAGAA
>NW_015704779.1:0-241 GCF_001515625.1 Sinocyclocheilus rhinocerous
CGTGAGTGAGTGAGTACATTAATATGGACGAAGAAGCATTAATGTGACAAATTAATGTTGGATGTGGAAGTGAAATGTCATTTTTTGATGTTATAATTTTCTGTTTACAGCTTACTATGGAGATGCAACTATAAGTAAGTCAAGTTAAAATAAACTGTGATCTACTTTACATTAAAATTATTTAAAGTTATTTTGATATATAATTGTTTGTTTATTAGAATTATTTATATATATATATATA
>NW_015704780.1:0-241 GCF_001515625.1 Sinocyclocheilus rhinocerous
CGTTTGCAGCCGCTTTCTTTTAGACATTTCACCCCCACAAATCTGTGTGCTGCAAAAACACTTGACGGCTAATTCTCAGACTAAGTTGAATTCTACAGAAAACAAGAGCCTTTTTCACCGTCTAGTGCTCAAACACTGAGTCAATTTGTATATCAAATGAGATGCTGCTCAGAGCAGGATGATAAAATGGACTCTTCAGGCGGTAGTTTGAGTGAGCAATCAGCTATAGGGAACTGAAGAA
>NW_015704781.1:0-241 GCF_001515625.1 Sinocyclocheilus rhinocerous
CAGATTCATGGACAGAAGAGTCCTCTGGAGCAGACTCGTGGACAGAAGAGGCCTCAGGAGCGCAGTGTGTAGCCCACACACTCAAAATGACGACCGCCATTACAGGAAGGGCAGCAGAGTGTGGCAGGACCTCGAAGATGGCGGGGCTTGAGAGCGCTGACATCACCGGGATGCCTGCAGCTCTCACCGACATCATTGGTAAGTCCATCACGCTAGCTATCAGTCTTTTCAGTCTTGGCCC
>NW_015704782.1:0-241 GCF_001515625.1 Sinocyclocheilus rhinocerous
ATTATTATTATTATTATTATTATTATTATTACTATCATTAAGCTAAGGTCAAATAATCAAAAATTAATAACTGATCTAAAAACAACAACAACAACAACAATTGACTGATTATTATTTGTAATAATAATAACAATATTATTATTAATAATAATAACAATAAGCTTATGATACATCAGTAAAATATTATTATTATTGTTGTTGTTGTTGTTATTATTATTATTATTATTATACTAATGACACA
>NW_015704783.1:0-241 GCF_001515625.1 Sinocyclocheilus rhinocerous
CGGAAGCCTCAGCTCACACATTCAGAGCGTCTTTAAGTCTGTTTGATTGTCATATGGAGTGCTGAGATACATGAGATTCCTTGAAAGATGGACAAGTTATTTCTAGGCAAATATATTTATATGATAATAAAGTAATTTCAGAGATTGCACCAGCTGCTGAGAAGTAATACTCACTGCTTAGATGAGTTGCTTACGGTTTTTTAATACAGAAATATAGGCAACTTTAATAGATTAATAAAGA
>NW_015704784.1:0-241 GCF_001515625.1 Sinocyclocheilus rhinocerous
CGCCTTCTGAATAAAAGAGCCAATCGATAATCGGTAAAGTCATCACGTCACTGCAGCTGCCGAAGTCCCGGTTGCTATAGAAACGGTCAGCGTCCTGGAGACGCACGCTTAGGACTGCGTATGCGCACTGGCTGGTCTAGCCTGAAAATAAGCATTTTTTTAACACTATTTGACCAAAAGAAACAACATTTATGAGACAGTTGCTGTTCAAATATGAAATTTAATCATAAGAGGCGTTTCA
>NW_015704785.1:0-241 GCF_001515625.1 Sinocyclocheilus rhinocerous
TAAAAAGAAGAGAAATAGATAAATAAATAAGACAAATAAATAATTTAATATGAAGATAAAGTAAATAAACCAAAATGAAGATAAAAATAAATGAATAAATAAGAGAAACAAATAAATAATTATGAACAGAAATAAATAAATAAAAAGAAATAAATTTATGAAGAGAAATAAAACAGATAGATAAATAAATAAATACATTTTTAACGTGAGCATCTTGTGAACATCATCTTTAATGTGTTAA
>NW_015704786.1:0-241 GCF_001515625.1 Sinocyclocheilus rhinocerous
TAAAAAGAAGAGAAATAGATAAATAAATAAGACAAATAAATAATTAAATATGAAGATAAAGTAAATAAACCAAAATGAAGATAAAAATAAATGAATAAATAAGAGAAACAAATAAATTATTATGAACAGAAATAAATAAATAAAAAGAAATACATTTATGAAGAGAAATAAAACAGATAGATAAATAAATAAATAAATTTTTAACGTGAGCATCTTGTGAACATCATCTTTAATGTGTTAA
>NW_015704787.1:0-241 GCF_001515625.1 Sinocyclocheilus rhinocerous
TAAAACAGGCACTTGCTGTGAAAGGAAATTGCATTTAACTATATAGATGATTCTGTTAAATGGCATTATAACGGCATATTGATGTTACAAACCCATATCGACACGTGCCAATTAAGTAACACCAAAAAGTACATTTTAAACAAGCTTGTTGTTTTTGACCGCTCTTGACTAATAGTGACAGTACTGACTGGCACTACATTTCTAAACTTTTCACAACACTTTCCGAATATCCACACCTCCA
>NW_015704788.1:0-241 GCF_001515625.1 Sinocyclocheilus rhinocerous
GAGCAGCGCCTCCGACCCTGACTCGCATTTTGAGCAGTTGATGGTGAACATGCTTGACGAGAGAGACCGTCTGTTGGACACCCTGAGAGAGACACAAGAAAGCCTGACCCTCGCCCAACAGCACCTGCAGGACGTCATCTATGACCGGGACTCACTGCAGCGTCAGCTCAGCTCCGCACTGCCACAGGTATGACAACTACACCAGTGTTGGGAGTAACGCATTACAAAAGTAATAATATTA
>NW_015704789.1:0-241 GCF_001515625.1 Sinocyclocheilus rhinocerous
TAAATTAGTGCTCAAGCTGTCCATTAGCATAGCGTTTCCACTGATACTGAAAGATGTGCTGTCCAACTGGATACTTTTATTTGTGGTGATCAGATTCTAGGTCTTCTGAGCACAGATCAGACTGGGCTTTTTCAAATGAGTATTCACTCTTGCATCATTTTCTTCTAGCAACAGCGCCTGTTGCTTTCTAATTTCTAATTTTGCTTGTTTGGCATTTAAAACTCTTCAAAATAGAATGTCA
>NW_015704790.1:0-241 GCF_001515625.1 Sinocyclocheilus rhinocerous
CACTCGCTCGCACACTCACTCGCACGCTCACACGCACACACACGCATGCTAACTCGCGCACGCACACACACTCACTCACTCACTCACACACGCTCGCTCGCACACGCTCGCTCGCGCACGCTCACTCGCACGCTCACTCGCACGCTCACTCGCACACGCTCGCACTCACTCGCACGCTCACTCGCACGCTCACTCGCACGCACACACTCACTCGCACACTCACTCACTCGCACACTCACTC
>NW_015704791.1:0-241 GCF_001515625.1 Sinocyclocheilus rhinocerous
CGCTGTAAATTCTGTTTACTTACGCAGTACATTGCGGGTTGTAATATAAAGCGTTACCCAAAATTCAAAACACAACAGTGATCTCTACTAACTTTCACGTCTTGCGTTGCCAATAGTCATGTCTCAGTAGGGCTACAATTGCCATCTAGCGGTTTGGAATTGCAATTGCATTTTTATTTCTAAACTGAAAGACAGGCGAATAATATCGTATAATGTGTATGAATGTTACATTTAACAGCTT
>NW_015704792.1:0-241 GCF_001515625.1 Sinocyclocheilus rhinocerous
CAGAAACTTCCCTGGTTCAAATTTGTAATTTTGTTAATATTTTTTTTTATAAATTTTAATATTTATTTTATTCGTCATTCCAGCCCTACTTAACTGCATCATATATTATAAATATAACAACTCCACATTTTGAATGTTTAGCAGATCATATAAACTGAGTTTCTTTTGTGTGTGCTGCTGGGCCACCCTGCTTTCAAAGATATCGGCATCAGGCATAAAAAAAAATCAATATCGGTCAACC
>NW_015704793.1:0-241 GCF_001515625.1 Sinocyclocheilus rhinocerous
TAATTGTCCAAAGCGTAATGATTCATTGTGGTGTTAGAAAATGATTATTAATTTTCTGGATGATTATACTTATGGAAGACTAAAGCAGGGCTCTGGTTTGAAGAGAATGTGTTAAAAGAGAGAGAGAACAGAAGAGGCTGCCTCGTATGAAAACACATCCCTGAGGACAAAACAGTTCATTTTTACTTTAATCAACACATACTTAAAAGAGTTGATTACGCTCGCTGACAGTCTTTAGGGA
>NW_015704794.1:0-241 GCF_001515625.1 Sinocyclocheilus rhinocerous
GAGAAAACTAGAGCAAACATAAAGACAGGAACTAGACTACAGCAAAATAAAAACAAAGAAACCCTAATAAACTTCAAGAGAACTAAATACAAAGCTAGACTGACTAGGAAAGTAAAATCTAACACTACTAATATGACGAATAGACTGACAAGGAATTGTTTTTCACACAATGAACTAATGCAACGAACCAGCAGATACATGAGGGAAGAGGCACACTATAAAGGAGCAGAACACATGAGGA
>NW_015704795.1:0-241 GCF_001515625.1 Sinocyclocheilus rhinocerous
TACAACATACTTAAAAAAATACTTATAATGTGTGTGTGTGTATGTATGTGAAGCATTTTTTTAAGAACAGTAAAGAAGATTTTTAGCTGAATCCATGGTCCTTGGTAATTCGTGATAGCAAGCCAATAGCTGCTGTTTTTTAAGAATACAAAACACATAAACAGGCAATACAAAATTTATACCCATGGCTCCTCACAATATATTGAGGTCTTATGAAGTGAAACGATCGGTCTGTGCAAGA
>NW_015704796.1:0-241 GCF_001515625.1 Sinocyclocheilus rhinocerous
TACAGTTTGTACAGTATAAACCCAACATGTTTGTTTGTTTGTTTGTTTTATTTGTGTTTGTGCTTTTTTTCAGTGAGTGATCTGAGGATTGTTCTGCTAGGAAAGAATGAATCAGAAAACAACAGTGTGGGAAACATTATACTGGGTACAAAAGCGTTTCAGAATGAAGCTGCATCTTATTCAAATCATCTCAGTGAGAGAATCAGTGGAGAGGTGGAAAAGACACACATCACAGTCATCA
>NW_015704797.1:0-241 GCF_001515625.1 Sinocyclocheilus rhinocerous
TAATGAATAGAAAGTTAAAAAGAACAGCATTTATTTATTTATTTTTGTCACAAATCAAGTCTGTACTGTCACTTTTGATTAAATTAATGCACCTTGCTGAATAAATGCATTATTATGATTTTTTTAAAATATACTGACCCGAAACTTTTGAACAGTGCTTTACATCACTAATGTTATTACATGACATTATATACGGCAGTAGATAAAGTTTTTCAGTGCCTGATTCTTTTCATTGACAGCT
>NW_015704798.1:0-241 GCF_001515625.1 Sinocyclocheilus rhinocerous
GCACTAAGTGGCACTTGGTTTGCAGGGCTGCCGTGGATCATTTAGGCCTAATGAGCGAGCCTGGCCTCCCCGTGGGGCTGCCAATGCGCTGTTCCCAGACCTGCCTCAGTGGCGACCCGCTTCGCGCTCGCACTGCTGGCGCACCCTAGCTACCCGCTGTGAGGATAATGAGGAATTCTGGGATCCGCTCAGGCCTCTGCTTCCTGCATTCGCTCAGAATGGAGTCTGGAGAACTTTAGTC
>NW_015704799.1:0-241 GCF_001515625.1 Sinocyclocheilus rhinocerous
TACGTATACAATGCTGATTTGGTGAAAGAAACACTTCTTCAACTTATGTTTTTTGGATCATAATTGCCGCTTGCCCAAACAAAAGAAGTGAGAATTATGTTTAGCATTTTACAGCAGTGGTCACGGTGATGGATGAGGCAAGAATCAGTGATCGCGGCCGCGCCTCTTGTTTCTTCCGCTCCGCTGTGCAGCACTGTCACGAGCGGAGATAGTCACTACACGAATCATGTCATTGGTTTTG
>NW_015704800.1:0-241 GCF_001515625.1 Sinocyclocheilus rhinocerous
TACACTTACATTACCCAACTTTTACAGAATCTATAATTTCCATAACATCTATCTTATGTGTAATCAAGTGAAGGATCAATGAAGATATCCTCTCCAATCATTTGGGCAAATTTGTTTTTATTTTTCAGGTATAATTGTAACATAGGATTACTTTCATTGTTTCTCTCAAAAGGCACCAGGTAAATGTGCTTCATTTATACCTGGTACCTCTTCAAAAGGCGACCTATTGTTGGTAGGCTGA
>NW_015704801.1:0-241 GCF_001515625.1 Sinocyclocheilus rhinocerous
GAGCCGCGCCGATGACAGGTCAGCGCGGCGCGAACACTGTAATACTGCGCTGTTTCATCCCACTTTTGGGTTGTTTGGCTTCCCATACATGCGCACTAAACAGAAGGAGCACAATCGAATAGGAGCGCAATAATTCTGAGTAAAATATATATTTGTTGTTAGACATTAACTGTGCCTTTTGTAGAATAACATTTTTTTTTTTAGGTGTTTGGCTTAGTGTTATGTTAGAATCATTATTATA
>NW_015704802.1:0-241 GCF_001515625.1 Sinocyclocheilus rhinocerous
CTTGAGCAGTTCTGCAAAGAAGAGTGGGCAAATATTGCAAAGTCTGTATGTGCAAAGTTAGTAGAGGCATATCCCAACAGACTAAAGGCTATAATTAAATCAAAAGGTGGTACTAAAAACTGACTCAAGGGGGTGTTCCTTTTTCCAACTCAGTGATTGTTTTTTTTTTGTCTTTACTGACATGTTGTTGTTGTTGTTGTTGTTATATCTTTCACTTGGATGTTATAAGTTGCACTGAGTA
>NW_015704803.1:0-241 GCF_001515625.1 Sinocyclocheilus rhinocerous
CTCGTTGAAGTCGCTACCTGATTGCCTAATCCCAACCCCACCCCTTATCCTAACCCCTACCCCACACCTACTCCTAAATCTACCAATACTAGGGGGTGCATAATCTGGCAGGGTGCAAATTTCTGCACTACACCGGGACACACCAAGCCGACTTCAAAGAACAAGCGGCGATGAAAGCTGACGGTGTTGTCGCATTGCGTCGGCAGCGTTGGACCAAAAAGCTGCGCTCGAACACACCGCA
>NW_015704804.1:0-241 GCF_001515625.1 Sinocyclocheilus rhinocerous
TATATCTCCCAGTTCAGATTTTCCTCCTCAGAATTGTGAAAAAAAATGTGAAAAAACCCTCAAAACTACAAGATATAAACTCTTATGTTACATTTTGCTTGTGAGTTTACAGCTGTAAGAAAAGGCGCAATTTTTAATTTTTATTCCGTGGCAGGAAAAAAGGTTAAAATCCTGACGCTTTTCCTCAGAATTCTGGGTAGATCTCGCAATTCTGCTGTTCTGCTGTCTCGCAATTCCCCCA
>NW_015704805.1:0-241 GCF_001515625.1 Sinocyclocheilus rhinocerous
TAACTACATATTAATTTAAGGTATCTTTTCAGTAAATTAGTTTTTGAGCACAAAATGAGCATCAGAGAGACACTTCATTAATATTTTAACTTTTACTCTATTATTAATTTATATTTATTGTTTACATGTATGCAATTAAATGTTAGTGCAGTTACTGTTTTGCACATAACAAAATTTGAGACACCTTCAACATTTTTCACATTATCAGTTTATTCGCTATAGTTTAGAAAATGGTAATAAA
>NW_015704806.1:0-241 GCF_001515625.1 Sinocyclocheilus rhinocerous
TACAACATTTGCAACTGCTTTTTATCACTTAATTATAAGCACCACTAAATTAAATTGTGTCATCTGTAATAGGGACTACTGAACAGACATTTAGAAGTTGATTGTAAAATGCAAAGCAATGAAAATAAAAATAAAGCTCTGTAAACACTTGCATTTATACAACACTATAAGTGTGTCCCTCAGGTAATGAAAAGTTCACACTTGTGGTCTTCATGCTCACTTGAACACTTGGACCAAATAC
>NW_015704807.1:0-241 GCF_001515625.1 Sinocyclocheilus rhinocerous
TATATGTTGACTCTGAAATTGCTAGTAAATTTCACGTGATGTAATAAAATAATGATGAGACTGGCACGACTGAATATACTCATGCAAAATTGCTGAAATTTACACTTATTTTAATATTTATGATAATACTAAAATTACTTTATTACTAATACTAGGGCTGTGTATCACCAGCAAAGATACGATACGCATCACGATGCAGAGGCCACGATACGATACGTATCACGATACGGGACTGCACTGA
>NW_015704808.1:0-241 GCF_001515625.1 Sinocyclocheilus rhinocerous
TATCTTCTGTTGAATTCTCAGAACCGTAAAATGTTTGTCCAATCAGTACATTCGTCTGAGGGGTGGCCTACAATGCTTTTGGGGAAACATGTTGTAAAGATTACTGTATGTGAGACTAACATTGTACTTAGTGCTTCAGAGGCCATCACAACACTAATTAAATTACATTATACTATATATCTTGATTAGGCCTTTCATTTAACACATTAAGTTAATGTGATTAATCAGATGGAATAAAATT
>NW_015704809.1:0-241 GCF_001515625.1 Sinocyclocheilus rhinocerous
TATTTAAAAAATCTGGCCTTTGTGGGCACCTCTTCCAAATTCCTTTGGTCACAGTCACCTGGTCACATTGACTCAGTGATTGCTCTGGGATGAATGAAGACATAACAAATCTAAATAAATTATCACAAACATTTTTTCAATCTAATTTGGTTATTCTTTACAGGCACTTGTGGCTTATTGTGAGTGTTTTTTAAATAAATTTTCTCTGCGAGTATACAGCCAAACCGCTAGGTGTCGCTGT
>NW_015704810.1:0-241 GCF_001515625.1 Sinocyclocheilus rhinocerous
TATTTGAGTTATGAGTACCCCATGAGTATTTTGAAATAAATATTTTCAATATTAAAATCATTTAAAATAATTTTTAATGTAGTATTAATATGTAGTTATGATCTATTAAATATACATTTACCAAAATGCCATCCTGTAATACCTGAAACACTTTTACTATATTTTTATGGTCAATTTCCAGTGCCCCCTGCCCTTTTTGTAGAATTTCCATTTTACTGCAATACTTTTTTTTCTGAAATCA
>NW_015704811.1:0-241 GCF_001515625.1 Sinocyclocheilus rhinocerous
GCCCTCGTCTAGTGATCCCAATGCTCCAAATAGTAATTAAACATCGACAATTATCTTTATTTGTGTGTTTTCTGAGAGGAGTACTTCTGACTGCGCACGAAAATGATAAATATACACAGAATTACAGTATTTCAGTTCAAGCAAACATAATCTGTTATGTCTTAAGTTACCGTTTTGAAACTTTGCTGAAAACATCGGATGTGTAACATTATATTAGATCCGTGCGTTACAGTAGGTCTAT
>NW_015704812.1:0-241 GCF_001515625.1 Sinocyclocheilus rhinocerous
TATGGAAAAGAACAGCGTGATTGTTGTGTTTCTTCGATAAATAAATAAAATATTTTTGGTGTGAACTTTTTTTTTTCTCCAATGTGACTGTCACTAATTTAGACACTAGTTTTTGCTCTCTGAGTTCATCCTCAGTAATTTATGAGATTCTTAATTTTCACTGACACAGACTTTCCCATGAGCACTTGTTCTACCGCTTCTCTAATTACTGCTGGCGACTAAACTCTCAATTTGTATTAAT
>NW_015704813.1:0-241 GCF_001515625.1 Sinocyclocheilus rhinocerous
TATATATTAGCATGAGCCCTTTTCTTTTATATAGTTTAATAAGTAAAGATCAGAATAAGTATGTTGATTCATTTTTACAAAAATATCTGTTATGCTGAATGATGATGGAACGATGAAAGTTATCAGAAACATTAAAGCAGAGACAGATTTTATTTATATAAAATCACTTTTGTAAATGTACTATTAAAATTATGTGTATATATTAGTGCTGTCAAACGATTAATCGTGATTAATCACATCC
>NW_015704814.1:0-241 GCF_001515625.1 Sinocyclocheilus rhinocerous
TATTGTAGAGCGCAATATTATGTTGCCATATTCAAACAAAGGTTTAAAAATAAAAATGATAATAATTGCCACATTCAATTAAAGATTTTAAAATGCAGGCTAAATTTCTCTCATTAAACAAGTATATGTTCAGTTAATTGTCAGTCACTTACATGTGTGCTTCTCGTAAACAATTAGCGGATATGGATATAAACAACCTTTTAATTAACAGAGTAGAATAATCATGACTGATAGTAAGACA
>NW_015704815.1:0-241 GCF_001515625.1 Sinocyclocheilus rhinocerous
AAACTTTGGCAGCAGGGTTGTGTGCCATTAAGAAATTAATGAATTAAGAGTGCCTGAATTTAAACTGAGTTGCAATTGGGCTAGCAAACAAGATACCTTGCAAGAAAAATTATTTGATGTTTTTTTGAACTTGAACATTTTCAAGATGTTTTTCAAGACTGAAAGTTTGATGGTTTGATAGACAGATATAGATTTGATATACATAGAAAGATTTTATATACATACATAGATGCAAACTCCT
>NW_015704816.1:0-241 GCF_001515625.1 Sinocyclocheilus rhinocerous
TAGAAGGCCTGGATCCTAATAAGCCGTTCTCCGAGGCCCTACCGCAAGCATGCGAGACACACCGTAAGGAATTCTCCATTCCACCCCAATGTCCCCCACCCCTTCTTTCTTCCTCCATCCTCTTCATATCCTCCCCCCTTCAGCCTCGTAGCTTTTGCAGCCGCTCGGGACGTTGCAAAGTGCTTCAGCAGATGGAAAGCAGTCTTTAATTACAGTGGAATCAGCTGACCGGCATGCATCC
>NW_015704817.1:0-241 GCF_001515625.1 Sinocyclocheilus rhinocerous
AAGGAAGCTTATTTCTGCCCAGTATGTGAATATAACTGACAAAATTAAATTTTACAACAACTAGATTAGTGCTATGCTAATGCATTGTCTCATAAAAAAACAATAATATTAAAAACACTGTACTCTATAGTTCTATAACAGTGTGTGCATACCTCATGTGGCCACTACATGTCTGAATCTGAAACCGCTCGCAACTTTTTCTGTCTATGTCATTATTTACAGTCTGTTACATTTTGTATAA
>NW_015704818.1:0-241 GCF_001515625.1 Sinocyclocheilus rhinocerous
AGTCCGAGTCAAGTCTCGAGTCATGTGACTCGAGTCCACACCCCTTCTACTTTGTCTTTAATGGAGCGCTCTGCTGCTTAGTTACGTGCACCCTGTTACCGTTTAAAGTGCGTAATGCAGGTTAGAGACCCAGTGAGTCAATGTATAGAAAATGTATGTATATTTTCTTTAAACAGGGTGTCCGCGGGGGGTCTTACAAAGTATTAAAAGTTGATAAATCAATTTAGAGAAAATTAAGGCC
>NW_015704819.1:0-241 GCF_001515625.1 Sinocyclocheilus rhinocerous
TAAAGCAAACTAAATCAAAACTTTCAAAAACACCCAGCAATGTGATTCTTTTATTGAGTTATAGGCAATGGGTTTAATCAGTGATATTATCAATAGATTTATTTCTTCTTGTCATCTCCACGACCTGCTTCCCTTGTTGTTTTTACACATAGAAAAGGCGAAAAACATATTACATTGTCCAGTTTTCTCTCAGAAAGATGATCTGAGTTACTATTGCAATTCTCTATGCAGCATGAATGAT
>NW_015704820.1:0-241 GCF_001515625.1 Sinocyclocheilus rhinocerous
TGTTTCTTGGACATTTTTTTTTTTTTTTGGCCATTATCATTCCAAAGTTTGGGTTCAATAAAATTTTTATTAAAAGAATTAAAAACTGTTATTCAATGAGGATGCATTAAATTGATCAAATGTGACATTAAAGACTCCTACAATTTTCTATTTCAAATAAATGTTATTTTGAACATTGTTCATCAAAGGATCCTGAAAAAATTTATCACGGTTTCCACAAAATTATTAAGCAACACAACCG
>NW_015704821.1:0-241 GCF_001515625.1 Sinocyclocheilus rhinocerous
GCTTCTTAACCGTGGTTTAATCACTGTATTGCACAGCCACGAGGCTTAATGTAGCAATATGATAAAAGACACCAATGTTTAGTGATATTGAATCAGAATCAGAAAGAGCTTTATTGCCGGTATGCTTACACATAGGAGGAATTTGTTTTGGTGACAGAAGTGACAGTGAAGTGGATGGTGTCTTGTAGTTGGTGACGTCTTTCAGTCCTTTCCACACTGATGCAGGGTCATTGGCAGAAAA
>NW_015704822.1:0-241 GCF_001515625.1 Sinocyclocheilus rhinocerous
TCCTAAAGTCTTCAACAAACCCACCAATGACTGTACCTGAAGAGCGAACTTCTGGAATGCAACAGTATCCCCACGCCTTACATCAGGGGCTTCCAGAACACTGGCAATTTTCCTCAATGCTAGTTGGTGGGGCTGACCAAACTTCTCATGGAGGGCCACCATGGTGTCAGAAAACGGGGTAAGCGAGTTAAGAAAGGCATCTGCAATCAGCTTGGCTTCATCCAACTTTAAATGGTCCACC
>NW_015704823.1:0-241 GCF_001515625.1 Sinocyclocheilus rhinocerous
TATATTTCTGTACATTTTTACATCTTATCTCTTACATTTAAATATTGTTTTATATTTATTAATTTAATTTGTATTAAGTCAGTTGTGTGTCTGCACAAATATATTGTTTTAGTTCTGTGAAGAAACATCCAAGTAAGAGTTTGATTGTGTTTGGTTCATTATACTCTGAACACAAGATAATAATGCTTTGACTGAAGTAAGAGGTGTTGATGGAGTCTCTCCTCTTTCATCAGTCCAGACT
>NW_015704824.1:0-241 GCF_001515625.1 Sinocyclocheilus rhinocerous
TCACTGCGTGTGTGTGTGCGTGTATCCACCGTATTTTGAAACGCGTAAGTTTCAAGTTTTAACGTTTGATAACTAAGAATAACAAGTGCAGTAAATGGTAAAACTATTCGTTTGTAAATTGTAAACGAGTGTGTTCATGATTACGAAAATAAATATAAAAAGTATGATAACAAATAGGCCTATGTTTGCGATATCAAGCAGCATAACGGATTGTTTTTGAACAGGTAAAATAACAGGAAGT
>NW_015704825.1:0-241 GCF_001515625.1 Sinocyclocheilus rhinocerous
AGGGTTGCTGCAGGTCTCCACATAAAAACAATATAATAAGAATTTTCATGTGAATCTCCCAAGACTTTCTGCACAACAAAGGTACCGTCTAGACATGACCCTGTCATTCTAAGGACTCAAACAAGATGTTTCCCCTCAACAAAAAAAAAGCAGATTTGCAGAAAGGGTATTCTTCTGAAGTGAGAACCTGATACAGGATTAGTTACCAAGGCTGTGCATGTACATACCAGGCAGTGTGTTT
>NW_015704826.1:0-241 GCF_001515625.1 Sinocyclocheilus rhinocerous
CCAAACCTATTTTCCTTTTGATAGAGGGCAATGCTAACATGGGAGGACCAATGCTTCCAGACAAATAAAAAAAATATTTTTTTACAGGAAAATGAGTTTTGCAAAACTTTCTTCCTACTGACAGCATGTCATTATAAGTGTGAAATGTTGTCATGATATTATGAATTATCAGTAAATCTTTGTTGCCCCCCTCCCCGAGGGCCTCTGTTACTTTGTTCCACTGTTACCCCTTGTCCGACGC
>NW_015704827.1:0-241 GCF_001515625.1 Sinocyclocheilus rhinocerous
TCAATTAACATCTTGTGAAGTGAAAAGCTGTGTGTTTGTAAGAAATAAATCCATCATTAATGCATCTTAACTTTAAACTGTCATTTCTGGCTAAAATAAGAGTCCATAATCCATAATAATAATGCTTCCTCCACTGAAAAAATCCATCCCGTTGTCCTCACACATCAAAATCTACCAAAATAATTGTTTAGAACTGTTTTGGACTATTTTCGCTTATAAACAGTGCTTGATCTGTGCAGAT
>NW_015704828.1:0-241 GCF_001515625.1 Sinocyclocheilus rhinocerous
TCAGTTTAAATGTTATTGCCCCTATATGTTCTTTGTTCTAAAAATGGCAATAAAAAAAAAATCTCACTCTCCAGCTAGGTACTCAAAGGCACAATTTAAATTTTATTATCATGAGGATTTTAGTCTGAAAAACAGCCACACGGTTGGAAAAATACAGTATTATCAACCCACTCAAAATGCGGTTGATGATTACGAATTAATTTACAATAACCACCCAAAAAATGACTAAAATAAAATAGTT
>NW_015704829.1:0-241 GCF_001515625.1 Sinocyclocheilus rhinocerous
TCAGTTTAAATGTTATTGCCCCTATATGTTCTTTGTTCTAAAAATTGCAATAAAAAAAAAATCTCACTCTCCAGCTAGGTACTCAAAGGCACAATTTAAATGTTATTATCATGAGGATTTTAGTCTGAAAAACAGCCACACGGTTGGAAAAATACAGTATTAACAACCCACTCAAAATGCGGTTGATGATTACGATTTAATTTACAATAACCACCCAAAAAATGACTAAAATAAAATAGTT
>NW_015704830.1:0-241 GCF_001515625.1 Sinocyclocheilus rhinocerous
TCCATCCGTTCATTGTTCATCCATCTATCGGTCTGTCTGATCCATTCATCCATCCATCCATCGATAATAAAAAATAAAATAAAATAAATAAAAAGTCTTCTGTTGCCAAGCAATAGCTTTGTTTGAGCAACAGATTGAAATTGAACGTTTTTCAGTGAAAATGTGAAAAAGAGCAGTGTCATCATTTCTCAGAATGTGTGTTCCACAGAACAAACAAAATCATACAGTTTTGAGAGGAGGA
>NW_015704831.1:0-241 GCF_001515625.1 Sinocyclocheilus rhinocerous
TCAATTAATTGTCCAGCTGATTCATCTGATGTCTCTGATTTGTGCTAAAGATAGTCCAGCAGGGACTGAAACAGTCTTTTTTTTTCTCTTTTCGTTAGTGTGCACAGTCACATTTTTATTAGTGCACTTTAGTTTTTGTTGCTACTTCTATGTAAATCTTCATTAATAAATTTTTGTTCAAAGGATCCTAAACTTTGGATTTTGTTTGGTGTTTTCTATTTCACTCAGTTTGGGGCAGAAA
>NW_015704832.1:0-241 GCF_001515625.1 Sinocyclocheilus rhinocerous
GAAATCCCTTTTATCTCTGAATCCTCTTATTTTGCTTGGGCCAAAGGCTCAATAAACAGGGCAAACAGAGCAGGACTCAAGGGGCAGCCCTGACGTGTCCCTCTTTCCAAATGAATTGTTGCAGACAAGTGACCATTAACTTTTGTCCTAGCTACTGGTGAGGAATATAACGCTTTAATACATTTAATAAAATTATCAATAAACCCAAATCCTGCCAGCACTTGATACAAGTAATCCCATC
>NW_015704833.1:0-241 GCF_001515625.1 Sinocyclocheilus rhinocerous
CTTTTATTTGTTCCCCACTAAATAATGTTTTTTCACTAAATGTTTGGATTTATAAAATTATTGTGCACTGATTTTTCAGCAACTTTTGCTGCTGAATTATCCACTAACCTAGTTTATAATATATTTTTGTCAGATTATGAATATACATAAATTTTTTCATATGTTTTTTTTTTTTCTTTATAATGAAGTAGTCTGTATTAGGGCTGCACGATTAATCAAAATTAAATCGCAAAGGCGATAA
>NW_015704834.1:0-241 GCF_001515625.1 Sinocyclocheilus rhinocerous
CTTCAGAGCATCAGTGATCAGTGCAGTTCTCACTCAGAATCTACAGCGCTGGATATGTTGTATGTCAATTTTATTATTCTATGCAAATTTGAATATGCATTCGGTGATTTATGAGTGTTAACGTAGAAAATACTTCATCATTAGTTAACCATTGATTCCTAGATTCTCACATATTCGTATTTAAAAATACTTGAGGAAGGTAATGATTTCATCATATTGTATCTCTTGTCTCTGTATTCAT
>NW_015704835.1:0-241 GCF_001515625.1 Sinocyclocheilus rhinocerous
CATATATTGATCTACAATTTAAGAGAAGTAGAAGATTACCAATAAAAATTAACACCTATTCTGAGGTCCTTCTCATCAGCTCCTCCTCCAGTCTGGTCCACACTTCATCTGCCACTTTTGACTTGACTCTGGGATCCAAGGCTGTGCCCTCCTCCAAGAACTGTCTGATGCTGCCATCCTGCAAGACAAAAACAGTATGAGTCCCTGAATAATCCTAATGAAAACAAGTGAGAATTCAACA
>NW_015704836.1:0-241 GCF_001515625.1 Sinocyclocheilus rhinocerous
ATGGAATGTCCCCATAAAATATGGAAACACAACATATGTGTGTGTCTGTGTGAAAAAAATACACTTAATTTTCATAAAAATAATGGGTGAAAAAATTTACATTTATTTTTCATTTTATTCAGTTATTCATGCATGAAATTATTTCTTATTTCTTTCTAATATTTTTTGGTGAAATATGGCAAACATATTTTCTTATGTCAGCTTCTGTGAGATTGACCCAAAAACATAACAGGCAGACTAA
>NW_015704837.1:0-241 GCF_001515625.1 Sinocyclocheilus rhinocerous
TTTTTTTTTTTAAATCCTATAAATGCCGATGTCCGGATCTCATTTTGGGAACGGCAGTGTGTTCAACTTCATGCGGAGCTGCGCAGACCGATCGGCGAGAGTTGCAGCTTGCAGTCGGGGACGGAATTGAAAGCGTACGTGAAGTCGGACTCTTTCTGCTTTCCATAGAGCTGTTGGCACGGTGTTTGCTTACTTGATCACATATTAAGTGAATAAAATGCAGTATTTGTCGAATACAGAC
>NW_015704838.1:0-241 GCF_001515625.1 Sinocyclocheilus rhinocerous
GCCTTATAATCCTCTGAATGCACACACTAGACAATTCGACCAGACCGCGAGACCACACACTTGTCGATTGTAGGAACGATCTCACAGAGACTCGCGAGATCAAACGTGACTAGAGAAGAAAAACAAATGGATAACAATCGACGTTGTCACCTGGCTCTCCCGGCGTGTGTTCTGTTGTACAGTGAAAAACAAAGTGTAACAAAGAATATGGGTGATGTATTCTGCTTTCGTGGCATGTTTG
>NW_015704839.1:0-241 GCF_001515625.1 Sinocyclocheilus rhinocerous
TCGAGCGCGTGAGAAGCTGTTGTGATGCTAATTAATCGACTAAAGAAGATGTTTCCAGAAGAAAAGTACTGAGGTCTCCGGAATAGCCTGTTAAAGTTACTATGCTGGCATAGCATGTAAAAGAATGTTTTAAAGAAATGTAAAAAAAAAAAAATTTCATAAAATATTTAGGCTACATAATAAAAATGAAATAATACAAATTGCCGAAGCATAAAATCATTTTCATAAAAATAGTATAAAA
>NW_015704840.1:0-241 GCF_001515625.1 Sinocyclocheilus rhinocerous
TATGGTGTGTGTGTGTGTGTGTGTGTGAGCGTTGTATTGGGATGTTGCACCATAAGTGGGGGCATGTGTCATCGTGAGTGTCCGTTTGAGCAAGGCATTGGCTTCCTGTCTGGTAGAGTGTGATTGATTTTAAGGGGTCATGTGATACCTGAGGACTGATAACCAGGGAAGAGGACTTACCTCAAAGAGTTGTGCAGGCAGTTATTGGAAAAGATGGGGCCTCTAAGACAGATATAGCATT
>NW_015704841.1:0-241 GCF_001515625.1 Sinocyclocheilus rhinocerous
ACACACACACACACACACACACACAAACACAAACAGACACACACACACACACACACACACTCTCTCTCTCTCACCTTTGCAGTCGCTGTAGTCGGTGTGTGACGGCAGGAAGTGTTTGTAGAGTCTGTCTAGTATCTGTCTGTAGTGCAGCAGGCGATGGAGAGGACTCAGCAGAAAGACGTTCAGAGGAATGTAGCACACCTTCTGCAGCTCAAACTCACGGCACACACACTCCAGCCTG
>NW_015704842.1:0-241 GCF_001515625.1 Sinocyclocheilus rhinocerous
TCGGCTTGAGACTGAAATCAAACCACATTCACTTCAATCGTCTCAGTCGACACACATCAACACAATCACATCATTCAGATCTGAGACAAACACAGATGCCGACATATAACGGATCCAGAAGCAGATCTCTGCTCGTCATTTACAGAAATAATCGACTGGGGGCAGTTTCATAAAACGAGTCTACCAAATAAGCCGAGGCAGGCTAACTGTCAGGCTAAGCTGAGCTCCTCTAACACTGACC
>NW_015704843.1:0-241 GCF_001515625.1 Sinocyclocheilus rhinocerous
TATATTAAACAATGTCAAAACAATAAAAAATTGATAAAAAAAAAACAAAACACCCTTTTTAACATTATAATTGCAAACAATTGCATTAATTTATATGTATATTAAATACCAGTAAATATAACGAAACATTTACAAACACTATATAGCCTATTTAGTTCTCCTTAATCCACAAAAAACCTTTAAATTTAACGGTATTACAGAACAAGAATGAAAAATTAGTAGCTATAAAATTTTATATTAA
>NW_015704844.1:0-241 GCF_001515625.1 Sinocyclocheilus rhinocerous
GATGTTGGTGATTTCTGCATTTTATTGTGTGGGATTGGAAGGTGTGTAGGTTCATTTAAATTTCAAAATACAAATAAACCTGTATCAGAGTGTTGGCCATTTAAAGAAATACATTCATTTAGTCACCCTCATGCAGTTCTAAATCCGTATGACTGACTGACTTCTATGGAACACGAAGGTATTTTGAAGAATGTGATTTTTTGTCCATACAATGAAGGTCAGTGTGGTTCAGTGTTATTTG
>NW_015704846.1:0-241 GCF_001515625.1 Sinocyclocheilus rhinocerous
TTAACAAATAAGAAAAAAATCAACATAATTCTAATTTTATTTCACCTCTTCAACAGCTGTTTAAGCAGGAAAAGTCATTAAATGAACACAATCTTAAAGGAACTTGAGTATTTTCATAATGAATGAACATTTTACTAGTTATAAGTTCTAAAATATTTTGTCAGGCAGAAATCATGAGTGAAAATAATTTTAGAACTCCTAATCCGTAATCCTGATGCAGTAAATCACCAACAGCTGGAGT
>NW_015704847.1:0-241 GCF_001515625.1 Sinocyclocheilus rhinocerous
AGAAAGTTCAAAAGAACACCATTTATTTGAAATAGAAATCTTTTGTTATATTAGAAACATCTCATACTTCTGTCACTTATATACATATTAGGGATGGGAAGATTCCCCGATTCACGCGGTGCATCGGCATAAAAAGTTAACGATGCGATGTATCGGTTTAAAAAGTGTATCGGCTACAAGTCGGCATTTATACATTACCGCTGCTGCGTGAATATGACGTATCACAACACCACGGAGACCC
>NW_015704848.1:0-241 GCF_001515625.1 Sinocyclocheilus rhinocerous
CCATCACCAGTTTTGTGCTGAGTCGGCCTGTGAGGAGTTTAAAAGTAAGGATTATTGACTTTTCACAGTTGTTTTACACATATTTCAGTTATACTTTGTATTGTTTTGTGTTTTAAAGGAAATGTCTGTGAACTTCCTGGCAGGAAATTACCAGTGCTTTTTCCATTTTCCTACAGACGTTTTCTTACAGAATGCATGCTGATTGGTTATCATTAAAAGTAGGCTGACCTGTGCTGTAGCA
>NW_015704849.1:0-241 GCF_001515625.1 Sinocyclocheilus rhinocerous
TTACACTGAAATACTGATTCTGATTGGTCACTTCCATGTCATTCAGTCAGTTCTGAATAATGATGAGTCAATGGCAACATTTGACTGATCAGTTTTTCTTACATAGCTGTGCTTGTGTTCAGTCTTACCAAATGTCTCTACAAATAGGATAATAAAATAATTTTCACTCAAATCAATACTTCATGCCCATATATTGATTTAAGTAAAAAAGTAAAAAAAAAAAAAAATGTAATCTACAGTC
>NW_015704850.1:0-241 GCF_001515625.1 Sinocyclocheilus rhinocerous
TTACATTTTGCGACGATACAAGCAATCAGGCAGTTGATATTTGCTATATAGATTAGAATATAATTTTTTTATGTAAATGTATTGTATGTATGCAAGTAAATTTGGATATAATATACAGTATATATAAATGTCGCAGCAGAAATCAAGACTCATCAGACCAGGCAACCTTTTTGAAACATTTATTGTCCAATTTTGGTGGATATGTAGTTCATCTGCTTCAAGGTTCAGAAGGTTGTACGTT
>NW_015704851.1:0-241 GCF_001515625.1 Sinocyclocheilus rhinocerous
TTAACGAATAAATTCCACGATACCCATAAAAAAAAGTCATGTGACTTTGCACGATGGGACGGGATCTCGTTGCACAGCATCTGAAATGTTGTTTTAGTCGTTCTGAAATACCGGAGCAAAGTCTGTCATCAAAGTTTTTCTGTATAATTGTCTTACATAAATGTGTTCCCAAACAGCAGCATCCACCTCCGAAATAAATGACAGCATTTATTGTGTTTCGTCTGCTCGCTCTGAGGCGCAA
>NW_015704852.1:0-241 GCF_001515625.1 Sinocyclocheilus rhinocerous
AGACAGACAGATATCTATATAGCTTGAGCAGATAGATAAACAGATAGACAGACAGACAGACAGACAGATATCTTTACAGCATGAGCAGATAGACAGACAGACAGACAGACATCTATATAGCGTGAGCAGATAGATAGATAGATAGACAGACAGACAGACAGATATCTATATAGCATGAGCAGACAGACAGACAGACAGACAGGCAGACACAGATAGATAGATAGATAGATAGATAGATAGA
>NW_015704853.1:0-241 GCF_001515625.1 Sinocyclocheilus rhinocerous
GTTAAATTGTACTTTTAAATTTGTTCTGACATAAAAGATATAAAACAATAATAATAATAATGCCTTTCTGACCTTGCACTGGCATTATCACTTAATCACAAATGGTACCACTGAATTTATCCTGACAGTTTAATGTCATGTAAGAAATTGTACATACCATGGCAATTGCTTCATCCTTGATGGATGCAATGTTGTGGTGGTTCTTCTTACGACCAACCACCCATTCCTCTCGCTTCTCATC
>NW_015704854.1:0-241 GCF_001515625.1 Sinocyclocheilus rhinocerous
TTACAAATAGAGATGCACCGATTGCAATTTTCTTGGCTGATTCCGGTTTAGGATTTTTTTCTAGGTGTGACCCACCGATACGATTTTTGCCGATACCGATTTTTGTCGATTCCGATTTTCTTTCTAAAAACTGTAATTTACAGCATATACAAACAAAAACCTATGCTTTTTTTTTAATGCAAAAAAAAATATTTACATAAAACATTTTTAAACGTTACAATTCCCCCAATCTGGACAAAAA
>NW_015704855.1:0-241 GCF_001515625.1 Sinocyclocheilus rhinocerous
CTTGAGTTATCTTTAGTTTACATAATTTAATATTTCCTATCTGTCTGTGTTTTAATGAATTTGTTGTCTAGTTCATTTCTTTATTTCATTATGATCTGGTCTTCTTAAAGGACAAAGATTTCCTTATTGCTAGTCTGCATTTGTTAATTGTAATTAACCTGCAGGTCACTTCTGCTGACACACTCTGAGGATTTAAGGCAAATTAGCTGAAAACGCATTAATGTGTCCTTTACAGAAAGGC
>NW_015704856.1:0-241 GCF_001515625.1 Sinocyclocheilus rhinocerous
TTCGATTCGCAGGGAATGCTTGAACTAATAAAATGTATGTCTATAGTTCAGTGTACGTTGTTCTGAATAAATCAAGTCCTAAAAATCCAAAACATCCGTCAATTGCATGAATGTAAAAGTATTTGAGGAAGTAAAGGAAGTTGTGCTTTGACCTCTGACCTCAGATGAGTCGGACGTTCTCAGAGAGAAAGTATAAACACACTTTCACACCTCAAACTCAGCTCAGCTCCTCTACTGGATC
>NW_015704857.1:0-241 GCF_001515625.1 Sinocyclocheilus rhinocerous
TTCAGGCGTCGGGCATCTTGAGTTAGTGCCCGCTGTGGTCGAGGGTGCTAAACACCAGTCTTTCGTGGAGTCGGAGGCGTGTGTGGCCACATTAGCCTCGCTATTTTGTTGTTGGGTGCCGTTACACTTCTCGTGGATGTTTAGATCTTTTTCGGGATGTTTTTCGTGTTGCCGCTTGCTTATTTCTGAGACCTTAAGCGGTGACTCTTTCTCCAAATGGACGCTTTGATGAAGTTTAGAG
>NW_015704858.1:0-241 GCF_001515625.1 Sinocyclocheilus rhinocerous
GGAAGTGGGTCAGTTCACGATCCAGTCGGCTGAATCATCACTCAGTGGACCACAGAATCAGAAGAGAACGATCTTCATGTCCTGAGCTGTTCTTTCTATTGCACAGATCTCAAACACAGCAAACATCCAGTACAATGTGGTGCACATTGAACCAGTTCACAAAAGATCGGTCGCAAACTCATAAGTTACAGATGAGTTTTGTTCTTCAGTAGAACAGTAAAGAAGATTTTTAGCTGAAACC
>NW_015704859.1:0-241 GCF_001515625.1 Sinocyclocheilus rhinocerous
CATCCGACGTGACGTCGAGAGTGACCGACTGAAAGGGAACTGAGTTTACATCTCATAATTCTATTTTTTCCACCATGGAGTACAAGTAGTTGCGTCTTACAATCCTGACCTCTTTTTCTCCGAATTCAGAGTTTACATCTTCAGGTTTTTTTGTTTCCACCATGTAACAAAACAGTTTCTATCTTGCAACGTTAACATCTCACAATTCTGAGTTTATATCTCATAATTCTGAGTTTATATC
>NW_015704860.1:0-241 GCF_001515625.1 Sinocyclocheilus rhinocerous
TTCTATGCTGGAGTGAAAAATTCAAGTGTGAAGGCCGGCTGTTGTCATGATCATCCCGATCGATAGTGGCAGAAAGAACAGCATGATCAGACATCCGTCACTTAACTGGTAATTATCAAGCGGTCAAACTTCCAAAACGGAGACTCACCAAGCACAAAAAGGCAAGTTTTTACTGACCTGCTGGCCCGACTTTTTGGAAACTGTAACATAATGCATGACTTCATATTCAATACATGGGTCA
>NW_015704861.1:0-241 GCF_001515625.1 Sinocyclocheilus rhinocerous
CATTTTTGGAGTTTCCCATACAGCTCAATAACTACGTAAAATAGATTGCTTTATGTCTTTTTAGTGTAGATGTGGCTGACATTTAAACAACAAAATAAACAGCTTAATAAAATTCTAAAACATAATAGATCTTAGGGTTAAAGGGATAGTTTACCCAAAAATGAAAATTCTGTCATCAATTACTCAGCCTCTTGTTGTTCCAAACCCATGAGACTTTGGTTGAGCCTAAATAAAAGGAACA
>NW_015704862.1:0-241 GCF_001515625.1 Sinocyclocheilus rhinocerous
ATTACACCTTATTTTATTACACATAGAATCCTCGAATCGACTCAACATTTTTTGTGTGTGTGCTCCATGCTCAAGTGTGACAAAATTTAATAAAAAAAATCTGCAGTTTTTTCATAAATTCCATGCTTTTCCAGTGGCGGCTCAAAATGACACTTAAACTGCTTGAATTCACTCAAAAAAAAATTTGTGTATTCCTGGTTCAAGTGTGACAAATGTAACAAAGTCTCATACCATAACGATC
>NW_015704863.1:0-241 GCF_001515625.1 Sinocyclocheilus rhinocerous
AATTAGATTTTAAACAACCATGATTAACAAGAACATAACTTGATGTGAGGTCATGTGACTGTTTGATTTTTCTTTTTTTTTAAATAATGCCGTATTCTAGAACTTATAACTGAATGTATTGTGTGAGAATTTTTAAAGCAGAGCTATATTTATCATTTTTAATGGTACACTGTAAGATACAAAAGTATCAGTTCACGGGAACTTCATCTGGAAAAGTGCCTTTTTGCTGCCAGGCCATTCT
>NW_015704864.1:0-241 GCF_001515625.1 Sinocyclocheilus rhinocerous
TTTAAAGGTCTTAAAGGTATCTAGTTGCATTGACTATCCATCGGGTTTACCTTTGGTTTCACTGCTGTTGTGCTTTTCTGAGCTTTAATAGGATAAACAGTTTAAGTTGCTTTGCAAAATTAATGAATGTAAATGTTCTTAGTAATGGTATCAGCCAAATAAACCCAGCTGGGAACCTTCAAGTTGACTAGTTGTCCGGTAACTTACTGTTTTGTGAATGTCTCTCCTGATCAGGTGTTTC
>NW_015704865.1:0-241 GCF_001515625.1 Sinocyclocheilus rhinocerous
GGCGGCCAGTGCAAAGGTGCCAAAACAGAGGAGAGATGGCCACTTATCTCCAAGCTGGGTCTTGCCCTTTTACGCTCACTTCCCTATAGAGACAGACTGTGCTTTGACGCCCTACGTGAGCATTTGGTGCTCACTGCTGCCAAAACGTATTTCTGATCGAGTCCTGCGCAAATTGGTGGCTAAACAGGTCCCACCAAGATTTGAATTCAGATCGCTGGATTCAGAGTCCAGAGTGCTAACC
>NW_015704866.1:0-241 GCF_001515625.1 Sinocyclocheilus rhinocerous
GAAGGAGAGCAGCCCAACATTGTATCTGGTCTTGCAGCACTGTTTTCCTCATTCTACAATTTTAACCTCCAGTATCAGGAAGAGGCAGCATGCACCCTTGAGTTTATTCAGAGGTTAGACACTTACGCATTTGCCACTCATATACACCAAAACCATTTTCAGAGGTTTATACCCACCTGACTTTATATGAATCGTTTTGCTTTCATGGGCATCACTGAATGTTTCTATCTATTGTAATAGT
>NW_015704867.1:0-241 GCF_001515625.1 Sinocyclocheilus rhinocerous
TTTAAAGGGTTAGTTCACCCAAACATATAAATTCAGTCATTATTTTCTCGCCTCCACGCTGTTCAATCCTTGTGTTTGTTTGTTTGTTCCCTGAACACAAAAGGTGATTTTGTGGTTTGATTCTGGTTTGTGTTCATACAATATCAGTCGATAGAGCCTGACTTTCAGAAGCTTCGTCACATTATTTGATGATGCTTTTGAGGCAAGGCAAGTTTATTTATATAGCTCATTTCATACACAA
>NW_015704868.1:0-241 GCF_001515625.1 Sinocyclocheilus rhinocerous
TTATTTTCTTATATTTCTTTAAAAATGGCCTTAAATGGAGAATCACCTTCAGTCACACACAATAAAATAATTAGAAAAATTAAATTAAATTTTATTAATAAAATAAATTAGACAATATGCCGTTTGAACACTGAATTTTATAAAATAAAATAAAATTATATGATATAAAAAAAAAAATTTTTTAATCACCTTCAGTCACACAGTGTTGGGGAAAGTTACTTTTAAAAGTAATGCATTACAA
>NW_015704869.1:0-241 GCF_001515625.1 Sinocyclocheilus rhinocerous
TTTATACATCATTTTAAAATGTGTATAGTTTTACTTGCGTAGTACTAGTAAAAAGTTTAGACACATTACTATATTTAATGTTTTTGAAAGAAGTCGCTTATGATCATCAAGTGTGCAGCTATTTAATCAGAAATACAGAAAGAACTAAAATATTGTAAAACGTTCATTTTATTTTAAATTTAAAAAATAAAATACATTTTTCTATAAATAATGGTTTTAACACATCCTTATGAATAAAAGC
>NW_015704870.1:0-241 GCF_001515625.1 Sinocyclocheilus rhinocerous
ACAGCTACGGCTTTTAGCACAACCGGGCAGCACTCGGGTGAGGCGCGTCAACGACTACCTGGCCTGAAAAGAGAATGGGGCTAAGCCCTGCAAGCTACCCGTTAGCGCAGACCCGTAGTCTGACGTACCTCATCAATAACCGACAGGGTGGTATATCCAAACCTTTGCCCAGTTAGCCTTTGTTGACTCCTCCTCTGATGCCCGATTGCTGATGCCTCACTGCGTGCCTTCACTTGCAATA
>NW_015704871.1:0-241 GCF_001515625.1 Sinocyclocheilus rhinocerous
TTTATCTCGGTCTGTGACAGTCACTGAACGGCTCAAACGGCTCTGTGTTTCAGGGAATCAAGTATCTGGTGGATAATGAGCTTCTGGATTGGAAACCAGAGCCAGTGGCTGAGTTTCTGTATAAAGAGGAAGGACTGAATAAGACCGCCATCGGAGACTTCCTAGGAGAGAGGTGACATATGACCCAAACATCAGATGTGTTTGTGTGTGTGTGTGTGTGAGTGTGTGTGTGTGTGTGTGA
>NW_015704872.1:0-241 GCF_001515625.1 Sinocyclocheilus rhinocerous
TTTATGCACCAATAGCTTATAACACTCCAAAGAGAAAAGAAAACTTGAAATCTCAACATATGACCCCTTCTAAAAACATTAATCAATGATGCAGACCTCATGAAATTAACCACTACTCTACCCCCGACTCACGCTCAGTATAGAGTTTTAAAAATCATCATCGTGGTTTGGGTAACACAGCACTTTCAAAACACATTTCCTAATTTAAAAACTCTAGACATGATCTCTGAAAGTGTAATGT
>NW_015704873.1:0-241 GCF_001515625.1 Sinocyclocheilus rhinocerous
TTTCGCTTTTCCTGCAAGCCTGCTCATAATTTCCTCAGCTTGTTCCGAGATGGGACATTTATGCTTTCTTATACAAGCTTTGGTTCTATCAACCCACTCTTTAACACAATACTTGTCAGATCTGTCACCACGAAAAATGTCATGTTCTGACCCCACATGTACTGACACTTGTGGTACCATCATTGACATAGACTGCTCTGGTCTCATCTTTGATCGAGTGTGGTGGTCTAGCGAATCGCTC
>NW_015704874.1:0-241 GCF_001515625.1 Sinocyclocheilus rhinocerous
TTTTAAAGCAAAACCCGATACAATCGTATTGCAGTCCTTAACGTATGGATAACAGAGTATCCAAAACTGTAGTAATAGGAAGTCCGACTCGTTTCGTGCGAATCGGTTCTTTCGAACATTAGCATATGTTCAAATAACCGGTTAAGCGATTCAGTAGCTACTGATTATTCTTCATGGTCCCTGTCGTCCCCCGGTGTATGCTACATGCTCGTTACAGTAAAGCCAGGAAGGATTATTTATG
>NW_015704875.1:0-241 GCF_001515625.1 Sinocyclocheilus rhinocerous
GATCAGCCAATCAGATTTTTAGATTATGTTTAATGTAAGTGTTAGGTCCAGAAAGTCAGTTTTAGCTGATTAGCATGGGGTAGTTATTTTCTACATGGTAAATGCAGCCAAAAACAGAATTTTTCTTCATTGACGGCAATTCAGAAATCACATTTTTGCAAAAAATATACACTATAGGTCTGAGGTCAGTAAGACTTTTTTTCCAGCAAGGATGCAATAAATTGATTAAAAGTGGCAGCAA
>NW_015704876.1:0-241 GCF_001515625.1 Sinocyclocheilus rhinocerous
TTTTTATATTTTAATATCAATTTATGTATATTATTATTAATTTATATTGTTGGTATTTACACCATTTGTATTTATAAAGTTGTTTTGTAATGTAATTTACAAATTTATTTTGACCTATTTATACATTCTTCTCACTTAAGAAATATTGTTATTTGAAAAGTAAAACAAATAAGTTACTTTTTTTTTATTATTGCACAGAACGGGAACATACAGAAGAATAAGCATACATCACATAATATCA
>NW_015704877.1:0-241 GCF_001515625.1 Sinocyclocheilus rhinocerous
AATTATAGCGTGCAGTTCTTTTAGTGTTACTGAACTAATATTTCAGGATGTTTTCTGAAATATGAACAAGTATTTTCAAAGGTTCAATCTGTATATTTTCTTTGTTTTGCGGACAGGATCACACGCTTGTTTTGACATGTTACTGTTTAAAGTGTTTGCACTGGCTTTCCTTAAACTAGATGCTTCGGTGTAAACTCATAACATAATAACCTCTTATCATAACTCAAGGTATGTATTATCA
>NW_015704878.1:0-241 GCF_001515625.1 Sinocyclocheilus rhinocerous
TTTGATTGCATTTATAACACCTGTGTAAATGCCTTTTTCAAGAATTAAAAAAAATTATTTATCTATGCAATGATTCTTTAAACATATATTTAGTTCTGTCGGCGCCAATAGCCTTGTGGGCAGCGTGCTGACATATAGCGCCGTTGCGCTTCGGGCGTCCCGAATTCGAGTCGCGGCTCGCTGACCTTTCCCGATACCGTCCCCCCTCTCTCTCCCCCACTTCACTTCCTGTCTCATTACT
>NW_015704879.1:0-241 GCF_001515625.1 Sinocyclocheilus rhinocerous
TTTTTTTTTTTTTTTTGTTTTGTGAGGAAATATGACCAAGGAATGTGCTTGACAACTTGCATGAGATTCTTCCCGTAAAATAGTGCTGTAGCAAATTTGCATGACTTGTGTATTTCTCTGCCAAAGGCCTGACCTCACCTGTGGTTTCCGAGGCCATGTGAGGTATGGACAGAGGAACCACTACAGTCATCCTCTGCACCTCCATAATGGTGGCTTCTGTGTACGGCAAACTGCCCTTATC
>NW_015704880.1:0-241 GCF_001515625.1 Sinocyclocheilus rhinocerous
TTTGTTGCTATCTAAACATAAGGCCACGACGACTGCTGTATGTAGCATACCCATCCTACAGGCCACAAGACAGCCAGACACAGCCTATACACTGGCTCTGATCATCATATTCATAACATATACCTACCTCTAGCTCCAGATCAGTTTTTGTGAATGAATGACTTGCTCTACCTGGTGGGCTTCTTCAACACCCGCTTGCTGGTGAGCAACTGACAGCAGATGGAGATCATGCATCGGTGCT
>NW_015704881.1:0-241 GCF_001515625.1 Sinocyclocheilus rhinocerous
ACTGTTGGTGAGGGTTGTTTTTTTAGTCTGCGGGTCGAAACAAAACCCCCCACACCCAGAACAAGGTTTTGACCCCCTGAACGTGATTTTGGAGCGATTTTGATAGCCATTTTCCCCCAGAATGCGATTTGGCTAGTTTTGAATACCAATTAAGCTGGTTAAGCTGGCAACCCAAACCCCGTGTTAGATATATTTTAAAGCTTTTACTTGTCTAGAAAAAGGCATGCTAACAAGTTCCTAA
>NW_015704882.1:0-241 GCF_001515625.1 Sinocyclocheilus rhinocerous
TTGAAATTGTAAAAATCTTAGCTTCATCGGAATGAGATGACACTTAGTGACTTGTCACAATAGCAATATGAACACACAAAAAAATCATGGACATGATTTGGATCTGTTAAAGGGTCCAAAAAAAGTCACACGACTTCTTCACGGTCAAAAATGTTGACCGTGGGAAATTTGACATAGGACATTAATGGGAAATACAAAAAAATGTGAAAACTCAGTGAGTCTTTTGGTGGTACAAACTACA
>NW_015704883.1:0-241 GCF_001515625.1 Sinocyclocheilus rhinocerous
TTGCAACTTGCTTTGCTTTGCTCAACGATTTTGTGGTGATGCTTGTACTTAAATTTTGATCTTAAGAGTAATATTGCATGAAGATCTCGAGGCGCGGCGAGAAAGTTTCCAGCGTCCCACTAAAAATCCCCCGCTGGTAAATAGGTTACTGTAGCTGAAAGAGATTGAAGGTTTCGCCTGACAGAAATAAGTCCTTATGCAAGCCATTTAGGATTGAGGTTGCTTTCCCATAGTGTGTTTG
>NW_015704884.1:0-241 GCF_001515625.1 Sinocyclocheilus rhinocerous
ATACATCCAGGCAGGGATTCCGCCGTAGTGTTGGTGGCAGCTGATGTCATCTGTCAAAATATTATAAGAACAGCTTTCATGCAGCGCAGATTTTTGGGTTTGACAGTATTGTGTTTGTTTAGGACACCTGTGAAACTGAGGATAATAGAAATAATAATAATAATAATAATAATAATAATACCGTAATAATAATAATAATAATAATAATAAAAATACATGTTACATATATGATTATACTACT
>NW_015704885.1:0-241 GCF_001515625.1 Sinocyclocheilus rhinocerous
ATTTGACTCCTGCTGCTCTATATTACAAGCCATGGAACCAAACCACACAATGTTTTCGACAGGCTAATCTTATCCAGTCTCCTGCTTTGGATATAGTTTACAGGTTAAACATGCACTCACAATGAATAGGGTTATGTGTTTGTCTTGCGTGTGAAACAGGAGAGCCGGATCTCTACTGGGAGCAAACACACCCAAACATCTCAACCTCCAGTGAATCACAGTGGTCACACACACACACACA
>NW_015704886.1:0-241 GCF_001515625.1 Sinocyclocheilus rhinocerous
AAAACAAGGGCACTGACATATTTTAAGATCAATCAGTGCAAGTTTATTTCAGTTGAAACAGCTCAGATTTACAGCTCAGGCTTAAGCCTCGTCTGTGAAACCGGGGTTAATGTTTCTGGAAGAAGTCTCTTCTGCTCACCACAGCTGCATTTATTTGATCAAAAATACAGTACAAACAGTGAAATATTATTACAACTTAAAACAGCTGTTTTCTATGTGAATCTCTGTTAAACTGTAATGT
>NW_015704887.1:0-241 GCF_001515625.1 Sinocyclocheilus rhinocerous
TAAGTCGCTTTGGATAAAAGCGTCTGCTAAATGCATAAATTAATAATTAATTATTAAATACACTGCTGGACAATAATGAATCATTTGTAATCTATACTTTTTTCCTATTAGCAATTTTATGAAGGAGAGATGCGAGGGCACGAACACTTCAAGGTCTCCATTAATTCGTGCTTGTAGTAATTTAGTGTGTATATATTTTTAAAGCATTGAATCGCTATAGAAATCGCGATTCATTCGATTC
>NW_015704888.1:0-241 GCF_001515625.1 Sinocyclocheilus rhinocerous
AAAAGGCGGGGTTTTATGCGTAGTTAATACATTAGCCTGCACTATTAGGCTACTTTACCCATCACCCATTATAGATCAACTAACATAATCTATAAAGGTGCCAAATGCATGTACTTACACATGTTTGAGAATCGAGATATTTCATGATATAGTCAACAGGTTTGGGAATATTTTGAATAAAAGCCTATATCAGTTATATACAGTGCTATCGTGGCTGCTGTGTGTCACATGACAATGACCC
>NW_015704889.1:0-241 GCF_001515625.1 Sinocyclocheilus rhinocerous
ACAGCACAACAAAGGAGGACACAGCAATAAACACAACAATAAACATGATTAAACCGAACAAAACATAACCATTTAGCCTACTTAACCTGTAGAACCTCAAAAATTAAGAAAAAACACAAAAAATCATGAAAACCGTCAGACAGGCAAATCTTGTGGCCTCGTGAATCCAGTTGCTTCGCTTCTGAAACGCTCCTGTTGTGAGTTGGCACCGCATGGAGGACGGAAAAAAACGCTAAAGCGC
>NW_015704890.1:0-241 GCF_001515625.1 Sinocyclocheilus rhinocerous
TAGAAGTCCTTTATGAGCTGCTGCTTCCTAAATGACGTGAACAAGCTGAACTCTTATGAAGCCGTTTTTATTCATTACTGATATTCCCAGCGCAGAAATACAGATGACGGGCTCTAGATATCCAGTTTAAAAAGTGACTAACACTGAAATACAATAAACGTTTAGTCAGGCCAAACGGGGGTGCATGAAACAGCCAAATCTCTTTGAAAGCATTTTAATGCATCTTTTGAGCTTTATGGCA
>NW_015704891.1:0-241 GCF_001515625.1 Sinocyclocheilus rhinocerous
TGATATGCAGCATTTTGGATTTGCGGTCAATTCTGAAGTAGAAACGTCTTTGAGAGAAGCGTTCGGCTTGGGATGTTTGAGGATGATTACAGCAATGTGACTCAGGTGTTTCTCAATATCAGTTGGTGTGTTCACTTTCAGCCTGGCATGCAAACGAAATGAGACACATGTTTATAAAAAGCGTATTTTCTTGGTTTTCATTACGTCCAAGAAAAATGACCAAAAATTTAATATTGTATGC
>NW_015704892.1:0-241 GCF_001515625.1 Sinocyclocheilus rhinocerous
TTACTTATTTGAAAGAGTATAACTAAGATATTTCCTTGTAAATGATAAAGTAATGCGTTACTTCACACTTTACTTGAAAAAAGTAATCTAATTGTAATCTAAAAGTAACCTGCGTTACTTGTAATGTGTTACCCCAACACTATCAATGACTGACTTTTAAAGATGCTTGTTTTGTTCCTGAATAAATCAGTTTTGCACGAATCGGTTGACTGAATGATTCTCTTATAATAAAGACAGTCAC
>NW_015704893.1:0-241 GCF_001515625.1 Sinocyclocheilus rhinocerous
TTGCTAAACTATATCATATGATATAAATATAAGAGGGTGATTTTTAGGCTCATAACGGCATTCTAATAGACTCCATCTCACAGCATCTCATCAGTCGTCCTGCATCATGTTCTTGTTTTATTCATAAACTCATTTATTTTGTTCAATTTCTCAGAAAACAAGACTTCATGTGTTCATTTTGCAGCTCTAGTAAATGTATCTTGATATAAGCATGTTTAGATATTTGTACTGGAAAACAAGA
>NW_015704894.1:0-241 GCF_001515625.1 Sinocyclocheilus rhinocerous
CACATGTCTTATTTTACATATCAACAAATAATTATGTTCTAAAGTGTTCATCGGCATATTGATTTACACTCAGGTTTCATGCACATAAGGACCATTGTTTAAGAACATCCACTGTTGTGTTGATATTGAATGTTTCCTTTTTCCACAGAGGGGTAAGATAGAAGGAGCGGAATGACTCTTATGTGACATGAAAGTGCTATGTATACAGGTGCATCTCAATAAATTAGAATGTCGTGGAAAA
>NW_015704895.1:0-241 GCF_001515625.1 Sinocyclocheilus rhinocerous
GGTCACGTATCTTCCACACACAGCAGCTTGGTATCACAACTCTGTGACCATGTCCAAGTGCACCATACTGCCACACAACAAACTGTCTATAGGCTGCGTGACGGAAGTGCCGGTGGTTTTCCCCCAGGTCTGGAAGGTCCTGCACTGCCCTGATGTCATTCCAGATCCTCCTAGCCAGTCTGAGGACACCTTCCTCTAAAATGTAGAGGTCCATGTGTGGCAGTATCGAAATGCAGAAATC
>NW_015704896.1:0-241 GCF_001515625.1 Sinocyclocheilus rhinocerous
CTCTAGACACCAGTATTAGTTTCTGAAAAAACATTGTTGGTCGAGTTCTAAATCTAATTATATCCATCAGCTGAAGCCTTTAAATAAGTGATTGAGAAGTGCAACTAAAAACAACCCTCAGCATTGAGTCTGTCTGCGCTGGCAGATTTTCTTCTCCTTTTTCTTTTTGTGGTCTGTATCTACGAGAAAGATAAGTATTGATTACCGCTCTCTCTATCTCTGTTTATCTGGAGCGTTTCTT
>NW_015704897.1:0-241 GCF_001515625.1 Sinocyclocheilus rhinocerous
TGAGCATAAAAATGAAACCATTTTACCAACTCCAAACTTTTGAACCGTATGCGTGTGTGTATACTGCAGTACAGTAAGATTTTCTTAACTTTTACCTATTAAGAAATTAACAAGTTTGTTACTTAATTTCTTTTGTATACGTTAAGAAAATCTTGGGGAAAAATGCATAATGCACGTGGCGATGATGATGATGATAATAATAATAGAAAAATTAAGATGAAATGTTGCTGTTGGTTCTCTT
>NW_015704898.1:0-241 GCF_001515625.1 Sinocyclocheilus rhinocerous
TACTGGTATTACTATACTTGTGGGGACATTTGGTCCCCATAACGTTGGTAATGCCAGTACACAAACACACACAGCCTCAGAATATGCATTTTATTTTCTATGATTGAACTGTTACTGAATACATAGCGACCTAAAGGGTGTATCAACTCTACCCACTTTACCACCTTGTATATTTCTTAAAATGCTATGTAATCCCTTTAACATTCATGTTAGAAAATATGTCCATTAATAATAGACAGTT
>NW_015704899.1:0-241 GCF_001515625.1 Sinocyclocheilus rhinocerous
TCCAGTCTTCAGTGTCACATGATCTTCAGAAATCATTCTAACATAGACCTTAAACATAAAAATATATTTATTATACCAAACATTTGACCGGTAGTGAATATATACATATTTTATTTGAAACATTACAATTAGAGACCCAGGGATAAATAAAAACAGCAATCAAACCATTTGAAATAATTTAAACTTCACTTAATTGTGATAAAAGAAACTAACATGATTTCCATCTTTAAGTTTTTTTTCA
>NW_015704900.1:0-241 GCF_001515625.1 Sinocyclocheilus rhinocerous
GCTGCTCCAAGACCATGACGTAGTAGTCCGGGTCGTCCTAACAGTTTAATTATCTGCAGAAGGCTGGGGGGCCCTTATTGGCCATGAGTGTCAGGCTGATCTCTATGGGGAGGTGTTTGGGATGACCAGGTTAAAAGAAAGAACATATGATGCTTAGATAGAAGTGCTTTCTCAGATTAACATGAATATAAGATGATAGAAACTGAAAACAGTGAATGAGATGCAATAATATAGAAAGCGC
>NW_015704901.1:0-241 GCF_001515625.1 Sinocyclocheilus rhinocerous
TTGTTTATTCAGTACTGACCTGAATAAGATATTTCACATAAAATATGTTTGCATATTAGTCCACAAGAGAGAATAATAGTTGAATTTATAAAAATGTCCCCGTTCAAAAGTTTACATCCCCTTGATTCTTAATGCTGTGTTGTTACCTGAATGATCCACAGCCGTGTTTTTTTGTTTAGTGATAGTTGTTCATGCATCCTTTGTTTGTCCTGAACAGTTAAACTGCCTGCTGTTCTTCAGA
>NW_015704902.1:0-241 GCF_001515625.1 Sinocyclocheilus rhinocerous
TGTTGGTCAGTGACTCGCATATCCGTCCAGAAGAGTGTGATAACAGCATCCTCATATTCACTTCTCAGGAAGAGAATGTTGAATTAAATATTTTCCCTAAACACTATGAGATATTTTGATATCAATATGCTGTTAATTTATCATTCATTTAAATGCGTAATTATGTGTGCAGCTTCTGCAGTGTGACGGAAACCTGTTGATGCCATATCCATCGCAATAAAAGCTGCTCTGTTTAATACAC
>NW_015704903.1:0-241 GCF_001515625.1 Sinocyclocheilus rhinocerous
TGTCTTTGGAAGCCAAAGACATATCTGCACTACCAAAAATAAACTTAAAAAAATATATATCTAAAAATATCTGTACATATTTGTACCTAGTTAAAAATAATAATAACAATCACACTCTGCCAACACCACCGTGAGATCCTACATCAACAAAAAGTACCCTTATATCACTTCACTAGAATTACATATCACAATTTTAAAAAAAAAGTTTTGTTTTTAAGTCTCAGAAATGGTTATCTAACTG
>NW_015704904.1:0-241 GCF_001515625.1 Sinocyclocheilus rhinocerous
TGTCCTGTCGTGTGACTTACCTGGATTTCTGCCCAGTCTCCCAGTACCCGCTGCCAGCATTTTGCTCTCCTCCGGACGCTGTCCTCCGGTCCGTACAAGTCTGAGAGGTAGTCGCTCCTCGTCCTGCAGCCCGGGGTGGCGCCCCGAACTCTCAAGTCAAGTCAACCCTTATGTTCCAGTTCTTCTGTGTTAAAGTCCAGTTCTGCGACCACCGAATACGGCCAGTGAACGGCAGACTGCC
>NW_015704905.1:0-241 GCF_001515625.1 Sinocyclocheilus rhinocerous
ACTATAGCGAATAAACTGTCATAATGTGAGAAATGTTGAAGGTGTGTGAATAAATTTTGGTTTGACTGTATATGTAATTTTTACAGTGAAGATTATGCAGTGCTATTTTACATTTGATTATTCGGTTTCTGTAGCTGGACACCTACAAACTTGAAAAAAAAAACATTTAAACATTGTGTAAATAGCACAAATAAACAAATAGAACGAACATACAAATTAAACAATTTCAAACAGGGCCCAC
>NW_015704906.1:0-241 GCF_001515625.1 Sinocyclocheilus rhinocerous
TGTTAATGAAAATGAAAATAAATGGAGCCTGAACTGTTAGTTTTTTACTTTTAATTACCGAATTACACTTTAAATAAGTATTGGGTTTCGACTTGCTTGAATATTGTAATTATATGGAAAAAGTACAAAATATAAAGGGGTTAAATGTTGACTTATATTACCAAAATGCGATTTTATGTAGTTTATTCTATTATTCATTATGTACATAAATGGACCATGGTGAACATATTTAAACAGGTTT
>NW_015704907.1:0-241 GCF_001515625.1 Sinocyclocheilus rhinocerous
CCAGCTGTTTAACTTCACAGACATTAACGGACTGTGTTTTTGTAAATTAAGTGTGTTTTTAACATAAACTTGTGTGTGAAAGAGAACTTTTAGTACTCGCATGCGTGTGACAGCCGCTCACTGTTTGCGTGCTTCGGATGTGTGCGTCCAGAAATACGTATATCAGAAATTTAAACTGATACATGATAATCAAAACCAGATGTTTTTTGGCAGAGATCTGAGATGCGAGCTAAAATTGCAC
>NW_015704908.1:0-241 GCF_001515625.1 Sinocyclocheilus rhinocerous
GAGGATGCACAGAAACAGACTGATATGGAGAAGCTCCAGTCCTGGACTAAAAGTGGGATGGATGGAGAAGAGACAGCAGATCTGGAACTGGCACTGGAGACCAAACCTGGAGCCATGATCCTGGCCAGTGCACTGCACTTTAGAGGTGAGAAGAAAGAATACGATGGAAACTAGTTGGGCTGGCTTTAAATAATGTTAAAAGAACACAATTATATTCTAATATGATATTGTGTTGAGTTAC
>NW_015704909.1:0-241 GCF_001515625.1 Sinocyclocheilus rhinocerous
TGCGCAGACTGATCGGTGTATGACATCAAAGTATCGCGAGAGCGGATCTAGAGCATATTTGAGCTCATACTCTTACCTTCAAAAATAGGCGAGGCGCATATCTTAAGCGAAGCGGCGCGGAGAGCCGCTTCTGAAACATGCCGCGGCTCCGCTGATGTAAACACAAGCATTGACTAGAGTGGCCGCGTCAGAGCCGTAACGCGCCGCAGACACGTGCAGTGTTAATAAGGGGTAAGTCACT
>NW_015704910.1:0-241 GCF_001515625.1 Sinocyclocheilus rhinocerous
TGTGTGTATATGTCCAGCCGGTCTAATATACCGGTCCACGGGATTATTTTCCCAAATTTTTTTCCCAAAATTATTTTCCAGCCGGTCTGCGGGATTATTTTTCAAACGTAACCGGTCCATGGTGTAAAAAAAGTTGGAGACCCCTGTCTTATATAATGTATTGACTAATGTTAATCTCTACAATTTTAAATGTTAGTGTTTAAATTAGGCTTGCCGCGATAGACGGTGTTGACGGTGATAC
>NW_015704911.1:0-241 GCF_001515625.1 Sinocyclocheilus rhinocerous
TTGCTATAGAAACATTCAGCGTTCTGAGACGTGCTCTTAGGACTGTGCATGCGCACTGGCTGGTCAATCCTGAATAATAAGCTTTTTTAATGCTATTTGAGCAAAAGAAACAACATCTATGAGACAGATGTTGTCAGATTTCATTGGTGATTTCAAATACGAAATTTAATCATAAGCTTGGCGAACAGTTTTGGGGAATTTAATCATAAGCTTGGCGAACAGTTTTGGAGAATTTGATGTT
>NW_015704912.1:0-241 GCF_001515625.1 Sinocyclocheilus rhinocerous
TGTTTTCCAGTACAAATATCTAAACATCCTTAAATCAAGATACATCTGGAGATGCACAATGAACATATGAAGTCTTGTTTTCTGGTGAAATTAAACAAAATGAAGTGAGTTTGATTAAAACAAGAACAAATATCTGTCAATGAGGAATGGAAACCAGTTTTACTTTGAATCAAGTTGATTTTTCTGACTCCACTGGCAGATATTTGTTCTTTTTTAAATCATAAACTAACTTCATTTTGAT
>NW_015704913.1:0-241 GCF_001515625.1 Sinocyclocheilus rhinocerous
TGAGAATGGGCAACAAATTTCTATCTGGATACTTTAGATCGGTCATGGGTCCTATGTCTCACCTGGTAGACCGTTGACGGCAGCATTGCTTTGTTGTCCTGTGTATCATCACCTTCAGAGCGTGTTTACTCTAGATCTGTCAATCATATGATCACATCTCCTCCTCTTTCGTATATTAAAAAAAAAAATGTAGAAAAATTTTTCTATACATGAAATATGAAAGCAAATAGATGTTTATGAC
>NW_015704914.1:0-241 GCF_001515625.1 Sinocyclocheilus rhinocerous
GAATATGGTTCTTAGTCCTGTTTTCAGTACTTAATTCTGTTACGTTCACTACTCACACCTGTAATTTTTCAGGACTCACAAACCCCATTTTCACAACCATTGTGTGAATGGAACTATTTTGGACTGGATGTCATACAGTACCAAATCTCCACTATGTTACATGGGTAAACACTGCATATTTACACGTGTGGTTTCGATAACTTGCAGAGACAGAGGTATGAACTGTGTACAGTGTTAGGAA
>NW_015704915.1:0-241 GCF_001515625.1 Sinocyclocheilus rhinocerous
AGCTGGATCTGAGCTACAATCACCCAGGACAATCAGGAGGCCAGCAGCTCAACCACAAACTGCAGGATCCAACCTATAAACTGCAGATACTCAAGTAAGTTGAGCGGTTATATTATTGAAATATAGATACATTATAGTTTTGTATTTTCTGAACTGCTCGAATGTGTAAGCACTCAACACCACAATCAGTGCAGGAAAACATGTCTGTTAAAGGTTACTTGTAGTAGCTTTTTCACCCAAC
>NW_015704916.1:0-241 GCF_001515625.1 Sinocyclocheilus rhinocerous
GAAGAGCAGCTAGAGAAATTCTTTGAAGCGTTCGTGGAGGTCAGCGGGGAGGTTAGTCAACTATTGTTGTTGTTTTTTTAAATGTCTTTATTTTTTAAATCCGATTTTTCCTAAATGGCCTAGATCAGGAATGCACCGCTTGTGAACAAGCAGGCCGTGCTAGAAGGCCCTGTCGTGGTACTAAAGGTGTCTCTTCTCCCACCCTTCCCACTCAGGAAAACATCACCTACATCACCAACGC
>NW_015704917.1:0-241 GCF_001515625.1 Sinocyclocheilus rhinocerous
GAAGCTCAAAATCTCAAAACTACTCGGAATGCAGATATAACCTTATAATTCCAAGGGGACGATATAATGTTCATTTTCTGAGGTCACTCAGCCCCACACCTGCTCCAAATTTACCCCAAACAGTCTTCTTTCTTTGTGCTTCGTTTGTGCTGGTTTGTGCCCATAAAAAAACTGTTTGTGTTGCTTCGGTTTTTTAGGTTAAAATAATATTTAATGATCATTCTGAGGTCACTCAGCCCCC
>NW_015704918.1:0-241 GCF_001515625.1 Sinocyclocheilus rhinocerous
TGCGCACTCTTTAAAAACATTGATTGTTTGTTAAAATCATTAAAACATGTTTACATGTTAAAACATTGATTGATTGCAATGATTGCTCACATGCTAAAATAATAGATTGAAACATATATATTCAAATGGAATGAAATCTGTGTTGGTAATGACAGAGCATGTGACCACAGCTGGTTAACGACGCTTAAGGAAACGCACCCCAAGTCAGATATGGAAATATCATGTCTCTATGGAAAGAATC
>NW_015704919.1:0-241 GCF_001515625.1 Sinocyclocheilus rhinocerous
GAACCGTGCCGTACTGAGCCGTACCGAGCCGAGTCGTACCACGCAATGGAAAAGCGCCATTAGTTGCTAACTGCTAACTACATGTGCAGTATTTAAGGAAAACTATTGCAGTGACTATAAAAACTGCTTAGGACTTAGAAACTTTAACCAGTGTTCCTAAGTTAAGATAAAATGTGTAAAACTGATATGCAACCTGTTGACATGTTTCATAGATTATGATGATATTTCCAATTGTGTCGAC
>NW_015704920.1:0-241 GCF_001515625.1 Sinocyclocheilus rhinocerous
TGTGTGTGTGCAGCATTATGACTGTGCTCCTGGCTTCAGTTATAATGAACAGAAATCTCTGCAGCGCACTACAGGAACACAGATCAGCAGAGAGACGCCACACTGAGTTCCTCAAGACAACACAATCCATTCACACACAGCTCAGGTCACACAGACACAGACACAGACACACACACACAAACACACACACACACTTAGCAATCTAAATGTGGACATTACATAGACTTCTATTGTTTTTATA
>NW_015704921.1:0-241 GCF_001515625.1 Sinocyclocheilus rhinocerous
GACAATAGAACTGTTATTTATCAAAGCTTGTTTTCGACACAGGATTTAAAAAAAGGCAATTGCAACTTTTTATCCCACAGTTTATTTGATCTTTTGCAATTCTGACTTTTCTTCTCAGAATTTTGACAATATAAATTCAGAATTGTGAGATAAAAAGTCGCAATTGTCTCTATTTAATTTTGCAGTGAAACAAAAAAAAACAGAATTGTGATATATAAACTCAGAATTGCAAAATGTAACC
>NW_015704922.1:0-241 GCF_001515625.1 Sinocyclocheilus rhinocerous
GACCGGGTTCCTCTTCTTCCACCCTTGTCCGTTCCTGTTCTGATCCTTCGTCTCCACTGCTGGCTCTTTTTTGTTGTTTGGACACAATGGCGTGCTCTTCTTGCAGCCAAGTTTTTGCTTTGCTCAATGTGTCCACTGCAAAGACTTGACCCTTGTACCGAGGATCAAGCAGTGTTGCCAGCACCAAACATTTGGTCTCCATGTTTGCAAATCATCTCTCCAAGCTTTGAGTGTTTTGATC
>NW_015704923.1:0-241 GCF_001515625.1 Sinocyclocheilus rhinocerous
GATATGCTAGTTCGATCCGGTTGAGCGGGCCTGATCTGCGGGCCTGAACCAGAATAACGGCGGACGAAACGCGTTTTGTGTGACTATCTGACGACGGATTGACCGGAGCGGTTCTTGTGTGATTATATACCCGTGATATCGGATCCGGGCTCGGCTCTGGCTCTCATCTCCTCCGCGGTCGCGGGTGTTTCTCTCCCCGGCAGGATGGAGCAGCTCGTCGGCCGCAGCGCTCCGCTAGGCC
>NW_015704924.1:0-241 GCF_001515625.1 Sinocyclocheilus rhinocerous
GACAGCACCTACGATAGTGCCCAGGCTGCTGTCCAGCGGAGAGGCCTGGGTTGGTTCTGTGGAGTGGGCACATTGGTTTATGGGAGCTGTGATGGTTAAGCTTGTGTCAGGCAGGATGGTCTTGGTGGTGATCGTGGTGGTGTGGGCTGCAGTGGTCAGTGGCAACTCTGAGAGGGCAAGATATAGACAAATATTAAATATAGGCAAACAGATACATAATTAAAGACAAATTGTGAAGAAC
>NW_015704925.1:0-241 GCF_001515625.1 Sinocyclocheilus rhinocerous
CTCGCTTAATGATGTCAAATGCTGTCTGGCATTCATCTGTCCAAATCCAGGTAGCATTCTTTTGTTTCAGAGCATGAAGTGAAGCAGCCTTTTCCGGAAACTTGGGTATGAATCGGTGATACCATCCTGCCAAACCTATAAAACGTTGTAGATCTTTAAGTGATTGAGGCACAGGAAAATCACATACTGCAGACATTTTTGACGGATCAGTCTTAACTCCTTCTCCAGATATGACATGTCC
>NW_015704926.1:0-241 GCF_001515625.1 Sinocyclocheilus rhinocerous
GAATCACTGTTATAGGGACAGAATCACTGTTTTACGGCTGATCACTGAGTCGGCCGGCGATTAATTGAATGAGCCATACAACATCAACACTGCATGGATATTAATATCCAAAATTAGGGGTGCTCCGATCAGGATTTTTTAGGCCGATCACCGATCGCCGATCACAGACAGCAGTATATGCCGATACCGATCACCAATACCGATCTTTTTAAAGCCTTCTATTTATCATTTATAACTATTT
>NW_015704927.1:0-241 GCF_001515625.1 Sinocyclocheilus rhinocerous
CTCGCTTAATGATGTCAAATGCTGTCTGGCATTCATCTGTCCAAACCCAGGTAGCATTCTTTTGTTTCAGAGCATGAAGTGAAGCAGCCTTTTCCGAAAACTTGGGTATGAATCGATGATACCATCCTGCCAAACCTATAAAACGTTGTAGATCTTTAAGTGATTGAGGCACAGGAAAATCACATACTGCAGACACTTTTGACGGATCAGTCTTAACTCCTTCTCCAGATATGACATGTCC
>NW_015704928.1:0-241 GCF_001515625.1 Sinocyclocheilus rhinocerous
CTTGATTTAAGAATGTTTAGATATTTGTAATGGAAAACAAAAAAAAGACAAAAATACTAAAAAGCTTTTTATGAAGTGTGATTTCAGATGAGATATTTATTTTGGTTTTAGATATTTATAATGCCTTCAATTTTATGAGCATTTTTTTTATGCAACTTATCTGAATATTCTTTTCTAAGAATATGAGGAGTAGATATTTTGACAGCTTTTCTCCTATTATGGACAGAACAGGAACTCAATC
>NW_015704929.1:0-241 GCF_001515625.1 Sinocyclocheilus rhinocerous
GATGGAGCTGCTTTCACTGACGGTAATAGTCTAATTTGACAGATCGCTGGACACTCAATTATATAAAATAATTTCTGTGCAAATAACGACATTGAATCACATCATCTGCAAAGCTTCTATGACATAATCACACTACAGCACTATAAATAAAAACATCACTTAATAAGAGCATTGCTTCTCTTGTCATATTTTTCCAAAAACTGTGTAGATCAGTATATTCTTATTCAGCTTTTGACAGAAC
>NW_015704930.1:0-241 GCF_001515625.1 Sinocyclocheilus rhinocerous
GCATATGTCAAGGTGCAACCTGGCCAAGAAGTGCCAGGTCACAAAACCAGGTAGATCCAGAGTTCAAGCACTCTGTGCTTATGCACAGCCGGTTCCTGAAGGAGTAACAAAAAAATTATGGAAACTGATCAGTGACATGAAGCAAGATGAAGTAACACATGCGGTTAAAAGTGATGCATGCATCATCAAATTTGGAGAACACTTGTGCAACAAAATGGGTAGCGACAAAACCAAGCACGAA
>NW_015704931.1:0-241 GCF_001515625.1 Sinocyclocheilus rhinocerous
GTTAATTTTGCTGTTATAATTCTACAGAAATAATAATCATTTGTAGCCATTCATCAGCATGAAATAGCTTGCTCCACCCTTTAAAATTATTTTCTTTTTTTCACTGACAATACCTAGGACAAGTCGGTTATTATGTTAACAAATAGGCAAGCAGCTATTTGGGCGTTGTTTTAGTAAACTCCTATTCAGATCTGGTTCTGTTCTGATCAATCCAAACAGTTCCCAAAGAATAAAATCCCAC
>NW_015704932.1:0-241 GCF_001515625.1 Sinocyclocheilus rhinocerous
GCATTGCAAGTTCAGGTTTTACAGCAGAAATCAACAAGCGCCCTTGTCGTTTGTGAACATAACCCAATAAGTCAATTTTAGCGAATCAGCACGCAGTATTGAGGTCAGGTGACAAGGCTGCTAGTCACTTTAGAAAAGACTATCTATCTATCTAATACAAATGAAACATTATCTCTATGTGACTAGCAGAGTATTAATTTTGTTTGTTTGTTTAAAATAAGTGGTGATCTGCCGCTTACAC
>NW_015704933.1:0-241 GCF_001515625.1 Sinocyclocheilus rhinocerous
GAGCCACATCGCGGCGGGTCCGGAGCACGCGGGCCGGCAGGTCTGCGCAATGCCCGCAGTCGGACTCATCCAGCGCCGCCTTGGCGCGGGCCAGGCCCAGGCAGGCGACGCAGTGGTCATGTTGATCCGGTGGCTCGATTGGCCCCGCGCAGATCTTGCAGATTGTTGCCATTGTGAATTCAGCAGGTGAAGTAGAAGATTCTGACATAATTGTCGCGTGCACCGCATTTTATACTGCCTC
>NW_015704934.1:0-241 GCF_001515625.1 Sinocyclocheilus rhinocerous
GCAGCGGTCTGTCACGCCACATCAAAGAGCGTCAAAACGGCATATATACTTTAAATGTGCCTAATGTCATTTGTTATGACTGTAATCTCTACAAACAGGAGTGCATCTCAATTGAGCCTCCAGAAACTGTGATTCTAAAGGCACATAGAGCATCTCTGACAGCCAGACACAGTGAGAGATTCGGCCCACAACAGGCACAACGATTTCAGTTCTCACAGGTATGAGGACAGCCACAGTCACC
>NW_015704935.1:0-241 GCF_001515625.1 Sinocyclocheilus rhinocerous
ACATATCCGACGAGCTCTCTTGGTCTGTTACACCTCAGCAACAATCAAAACAGCACAGCAATGGCTGCACTTCCTCAGAGTGCTCAGGAATAACAGCTTGGAGTGTGAGCTGCTGGTGTCCTTTTACAGCTCCACCATCGAAAGTGTGCTAGTGTACTGCATCTCGCTGTGGGAGTCCAGTTGCACTGCAGCAGACAAGAGAGGAGAATCAACACAGCCCAGAAAATCACTGGCTGCTCAC
>NW_015704936.1:0-241 GCF_001515625.1 Sinocyclocheilus rhinocerous
GATTTGTTAAAAATGAACGAATCGTTCAAGAACGACCCATCACTAGTGTAGAGTTAGGGATGGGCAATAGCACTTATTTTTGTTTTCGATACGATACCAATAGTATCGTCGATATCGGTATGATACTTCCAAACTGAACTTTTAAATTATGAAATTTATTAAATTATTAAAGTACTAAGAGTAAAATGGGTAACGCTACCCACTTAACTTTATATTTGAAACGCATTTTAACATTCAATAC
>NW_015704937.1:0-241 GCF_001515625.1 Sinocyclocheilus rhinocerous
GCAGCACAGGATATTTTTAAAGTAGCCAAAATTATAATAATCGTAATAACAATAAAACTTCAATATATAAAGAAGTGATATACAATAATACAATAGGAGCTGTACCGTTTAGTCGACTAGACCCGCACATTCCTACTATTGTATTGATATACAATAATTTAACAATATTTTCTCAAAATAATATAAAAAGTATATAAGAAACCTGAAAATGAGCATCTGCCCCCATCCAACCTGACAGAGC
>NW_015704938.1:0-241 GCF_001515625.1 Sinocyclocheilus rhinocerous
TCACGGAGCTCATGGAGCGTTTCGGGTTTCAAAGGCGAAAGACTACTGGATAGGTTACTTGATAAGTACGATATACAAAGTCCAAGCAAGGTACCACGATTATAGACTAGTCTTATGTTTGATTGTGTCAAGGTAGATGGTACATTTAACAAGATTTGCACATTTCTATCGGGAGCCAGAGCAGTCGCTGCCACAAAGGGCGCCGCCATCATTAACTTAATTTAACATTACAAAGCGGCAC
>NW_015704939.1:0-241 GCF_001515625.1 Sinocyclocheilus rhinocerous
TTTTTATTATTATTTTTTTTTCCTCAAATTTGCAAATAAAGATTACTGGAGTATTGCACTTCATGTTTAATTCAATGTGTTCAATGTAATAATGTTCTTTTAATAGCAATTTCTGAGTAAAAACTGACTCAAAGCACAGTAATTCCTACATATTTTTTTCCCTTCCATTTTTATGCATGGTTATATGGTTAGCTGCATTTTATTAAAGGGGTCATATGATGCGATTTCAAGTTTTCCTTTC
>NW_015704940.1:0-241 GCF_001515625.1 Sinocyclocheilus rhinocerous
GTAATTGTGGCATCCATAATTGTAATCACGATTAGAAATTCGATTCATTGTGCAGCCCTATATCATATAGTGTTTGGCTCTTGCACCTCATTATTAAATGCTGTGCATCACATTATACACCACAGCCGGGATGCTCAAATTGCACAGTTTGGGTAGCACTTAAGAAAATGCTGGCTGTAAATATAATTATAATATTGCTTAACCCTTGTTGGTTTTAAAATGTGCAGCAGTGAACAATCAC
>NW_015704941.1:0-241 GCF_001515625.1 Sinocyclocheilus rhinocerous
GTATATACTACTGTTCAAAAGTTTAGGGTTAGTAAGAATTTTTTATGGTTTTGAAAGACGTCTCTAATGCTCACCATGGCTGCATTGATTTGCATTGAAAATTACAACAAAAAAAATAATATTGAGAAATATTATTACAATTTAGAATAATATAATATATATTTTTTATAATTGAATAGAATAATATAACGTATTTTAAAATGTAATTTAAAACAGTGAACAGTATTTTCTCCAGGATTCT
>NW_015704942.1:0-241 GCF_001515625.1 Sinocyclocheilus rhinocerous
GTAGGCAAAAATTCCTGCAGGGTACTGCTTTTTTACTGTGTTGAGATGTGTTGTGGAACAAACAATTGTCTTCTCAAAGTCATAAAATAAAACTCAAGAAACTATTTTGAGTTTTAGATGCCAAAATAAGACTTTATTGAACATCAACAAAGCCGAGATAACGGCTTGAAATAAATGAAAACACATCTTGATGCCTTGTGTAAACTTGATTAATATGTAAATATGTGCTGCACGTTTTCCT
>NW_015704943.1:0-241 GCF_001515625.1 Sinocyclocheilus rhinocerous
TCTTGCGCTTGGCCACTTCAAAATGCTGCTACGAGGCAAGCACGTGCTGGTCCGTACGGACAACACTGTGACCGTGGCATACATCAACCATCAAGGTGCTCTACGCTCCCGTTCGTATGTCACAACTCGCCCACCATCCCCTCCTATGGAGTCAGAAGCATCTGAGGTCACTTCATGCCATTTACATTCCGGGCCTGCTCAATCGTGGAGCCGACAATCTCTCATGACAGCCTGCGCTTCC
>NW_015704944.1:0-241 GCF_001515625.1 Sinocyclocheilus rhinocerous
GTCTATTCCCACTGTCCAAAATGATTCCAACCACATTATTCCTCCATGTCTTTCCCGCATCATTCCATATTTATAAGACACTTTATGAAAAACAAGTCCATATTAGCTTACAATACACGGACATGGCAACACTGACTCCAGTAGAGCATCTTGCGCCATCTAGCGGTCAGCGTGTATCATATCAACACACATTACAAAACTGCTGTTTACAATTGAATTTTCCAAAATAAAACTGAACCAC
>NW_015704945.1:0-241 GCF_001515625.1 Sinocyclocheilus rhinocerous
TGGAAGAATACACACATGGGATCGCCGTGGGGATCACAAGATATGGACACCTAGCCTAGCACAGAGGTCAACCAACAGGCGTACTTACAAGTAGTAGGGCTAGTGCCAGACGTTCCGCCCGTCCGGCTGCCAAAGGTGATGGAGGAAGTTAACAGGGTTCGCCTTGTGGGGAACTGAAATAAAGAGCAGAATAAGCGCACATGTCCAGCCCGTAGAGGAGAGGGCGCAACAAGTGAGACAC
>NW_015704946.1:0-241 GCF_001515625.1 Sinocyclocheilus rhinocerous
TATTTTGCTTCTGACCAACTCCAGGAACAGAATTGCCATTCACATACTTGCATGCTTATGTCAGAATGGCCGAGTGCTCTAAGGCGCTAGACTCAAGACATGTCATCCTTCTCAGTTGTTGAGGTTTCTGGCCTCTAAATGGAGGCATGGGTTCAAATCCCACTTCTGACAGTCTCTTTTAGAGAGACTAGAAGTCGAATTTTAAGTAATTATGAAACAGAAAATGCTTTATTTTGGATCC
>NW_015704947.1:0-241 GCF_001515625.1 Sinocyclocheilus rhinocerous
CTCCAGTCTCTTTATTATTGAACACATGGAATCTGTTTCCACACGCTTCAATCAGCTGATTCAAATCAGATCCAGGTTTTCCCAAACACTGATCAATGGTTTTATCATTCAGATCATCTCCTCTGGTGAAGAGCACCATGGTGTACTTTACAGAGTTTTCACCAAACGTCTCTTGGATTATCTTTACTGATGTTTTCTCTTCTTGAGTGAATCGTTGTCCTAAATTGAGCACAATGATGAA
>NW_015704948.1:0-242 GCF_001515625.1 Sinocyclocheilus rhinocerous
AAAAAATAAACTGAAATAAAAATTATAGACGTATTAAAAAAAAAAACGAATAAATGTTACCAGTTCTTCAGCAATGTTTGAAGCCACTTGAATCTTGATTCTCCAATGGTAGCTGACAAACAACAGGAGATCAAGATTTTAGGACATCAGTAGTCTTGTGGCATGGCAAACCAATATGTAAAATGAGAAATATTTCATTATTATGAGCTCACACACATTGAAAGCGAGCTCTTGTCAGGACA
>NW_015704949.1:0-242 GCF_001515625.1 Sinocyclocheilus rhinocerous
AAAAAAAAAAAAAAGTAAATGACCTGCAATAGTGCAAATACAATAGAAAAAATATACAAATAAAATAAACAATTTAGGCTATAATAGCCTATACAGAAATTAAGTAAAGTAATCAAATATAAAAATAAAACACTGCATAGATTTCACCATATGAATTAAATATAATTTGATTCATAACAAAGTTATGAAAGATATTGAGTGAAGAGCAGTGAATAATTCTCTCATTTTCTTTTGTTGTTTGA
>NW_015704950.1:0-241 GCF_001515625.1 Sinocyclocheilus rhinocerous
GAAATGATATAAATATATACATTTTCTGTCCCCATGTCTTGAATTTTGTGATCTCTCTAAATGTATTTTATTAGACTGAATCATGCCGTGAAGGAACGCGCGCGCACTAGTCTAAACTTCACATAATGCACTGCACTCTGTAGGGGTTTTGAATGGTTTTTGCGAAATGCTCGATAATGTCAAATCGCACATCGTTAAACAACAATTACGATATTATCGCAGATGATATATATCGCACACC
>NW_015704951.1:0-242 GCF_001515625.1 Sinocyclocheilus rhinocerous
TAGTGTAAGATATTTTTAGATATAACCAGCTGGGGCAAGAGTGCATGGGATAGTAGGTAGGAAGGAACTAGAGCTACCTGAATGATGTAATGGGTTAAGACGAAAAAAAAAATCAACAAAGGCAGGATCATCGTTATCTACTCCTTCTCTTTCACTCTGCGCGTGCACGGTAACCAAATGGATTGGTAATGAGCAAACATACTCTCAATAAACGGGTTACGTAAACTAAAGAAACTGCGGAC
>NW_015704952.1:0-242 GCF_001515625.1 Sinocyclocheilus rhinocerous
AAAAAAAAAAAAAAAAAAAAAGCTAGATCAAGTGGTTAGTGCATTGTTCGCGTAAATTTTAGTACCTATGCTAGTGTGCTCTGAGTGGGTGGTTGTTTACTGGTCAAAAGAGCCCACATGACTGATATGATAAAGTCTCTGCCTGCGTCCCAATGTGCATACTATCCACCCTATCTGACCTAAATAGTAGCCTACTAAAAATGACTAATATCACATAGAATTTAGGATGGATAGTATGCACA
>NW_015704953.1:0-242 GCF_001515625.1 Sinocyclocheilus rhinocerous
AAAAAAAAATGCCATATGGATAATCAAGTAAACCTAAGTAGCTTCTATCCAGTAAATGTTCATCTTAAATAACAATATAAAAGTTATTCTTGCATTCTCATTTGCCATTTCCACATAGGAATAGATCTTTTCACAAGTTTTTGTGTGTGTTTTTCCTCCATCGTGGACGTGCTGTGGTGTCACCCCTTCAGTTTTTGTGTGTTTTCTGCATTGTAACTGACATTTTTGACTAATTATGTAAC
>NW_015704954.1:0-242 GCF_001515625.1 Sinocyclocheilus rhinocerous
TGAATGCAGCTGATGTCTGAATATTGATAAATATATAGAATAAATTATTTGCAAACCATCTAATAAGAAAAAAAAACTGAATAAAAAACTGAAAAATGTATTGCTCCGTTCATTTAAAAAAAAATACATACTATGTTTTATGCAGTCCTTTTGCAGAGATGTGAGTACAACCTGTATTTGGTGTCTCACACAAAAGTTGAGGATGACTGGCCAGATGCTGGCAGATTGTACTTGGCAAGAGT
>NW_015704955.1:0-242 GCF_001515625.1 Sinocyclocheilus rhinocerous
AATGCTGGTCATTTTTAGATTATATGTTCTTATAAATATCAAATAACATTATATATACACGTTTTTTTTTTTATGCGATTCATGTGTAATTTAACATTTCAAAGAATTTCTAATTTTGAATTTAATAAAAAAAAAGGGGTAAATGCAATAATAACATTGTAACATTCATGGGAATTCTGTCCTCGAATGGAAACATGGTGTCCCTATCTCCAATGGTATGATACATATTTGCTCTAAAGATG
>NW_015704956.1:0-242 GCF_001515625.1 Sinocyclocheilus rhinocerous
CTGTAGAGCAAAACGTCAAAGTATTGTCAAGTTATATTTACCACACACCTTTTACTCGTAAGTTGAAAAACCCCATTATAAATACCCATAAAAAATCTTGATTGAACCATGGTGAATCAGTCTGCTGGGTTTGCACAGACCGACATTTAAAAAAAAATGTGCAGATTGAATCCAATAATGCGCAACTGTTCAATAACGTAACTACTGACAGATTTTTGAAAAAAATTATAGGCAACCTAGCT
>NW_015704957.1:0-242 GCF_001515625.1 Sinocyclocheilus rhinocerous
AAAAAGTTGCAATTACCTTTTTATTTTTCACTTGATGGCAAAAATAGAGATATAAACTTAATTAAGATTAAAAAAAACATCAGAATTGTGAGATGTAAACAGAATTCTGAGAAAAAAAATAATAATTTGTGAGATGCAAACTGAGAAATAATTTTTTTATTCCATGGTGGAAACGTGATTCAATCTACTATTATCTATAAACATGAACTTTTTTTCTTTTCATATCACAGCGCCGAACTTCA
>NW_015704958.1:0-241 GCF_001515625.1 Sinocyclocheilus rhinocerous
GCGGTAACACACGGCCCTCTCACAATATATTGCTTTACAGATCTAACACTCTTGCTGCTCAGAAATGTTCACGCAATCATGCTGCAGGTATCAGAAGTACTGTTAGCGCTCACACTCACTGATCTATATATAACTGAACCGCGCCGCACTCGGTTGCGTTGGGTCCCGCGATCGTGCAGGTCTCTACTCGGAAGGCACCTGTTATAATGTTATGATCGAGGCTCTGGACTCTGAGCATAAC
>NW_015704959.1:0-241 GCF_001515625.1 Sinocyclocheilus rhinocerous
GTGTGTGTGTGTGTGTGTGTATACACACACACACACACATACACATACACACATGTTTGTTTCTGTAAATTGTGGGGACTTTCCATAGATGTCTATTACTTTTATACTGACCAAATGTTTTTTTTCTATCAATAAACCCAACCCTACCCCTAAACCTACCCCTTACAGAAAACATTTACTATTTTTAAATACAAAAATAGTCCCCACAATGTCAAAAATTTCAGGTTTTACTATCCTTGTG
>NW_015704960.1:0-242 GCF_001515625.1 Sinocyclocheilus rhinocerous
CGAGGTTGGACACAGTAAGACAGTCATTTTACATTTCTAAAAAGATCCTGAGCGTTATGGGACAAAAAAAGTCAAGTGGTAGACCCAAAAAAATGTCTCCTGCACTGAGCCGGAAGACACAGGCCGATCCTCGACCCAAATTAAGGCCCTCACTGATGCTGACTGCAGCCCAATAACCATAAGATGGCATCTGCGAGAGAAGGGCTTAAAGAACAAAAAACGTCTTCAAAGGCCACGTCTCC
>NW_015704961.1:0-242 GCF_001515625.1 Sinocyclocheilus rhinocerous
TTTATATCGTTCAAATCCTGTGTGGAACCAAAAAAGGATAAAAAAATATGCTATAAAAATAGAGGCTAGTGTATTAAGGTTGCTTTCATTAACTGTGACAAAGCTGAAATAAAATACAATTATTAAAAAAAAAAAACGAACAAAACTTGAAATATACTAATTGAAATAAAACAAGGTTAAGTTGAAGTACTAAAATTGCAAAAACACATAACAAAATTACTCAAATGAAAATAAAAACTGAA
>NW_015704962.1:0-242 GCF_001515625.1 Sinocyclocheilus rhinocerous
AAAAAATACTGCATGTCAGTTTCAAGCTCAAAACTCAACTTTATAAATCTGACGTGGTTGAAGAATTAATTTTAGTCTCATTCCAAACCATAAAACAGAACTTTTATGTGAGAGGACAAATTCAATTAAATCTTGTTTAAATCACTTTATATCCCAGCTTCATATTACCATTTTATCCTCATTTATGTGTCCTGCCAGTTCATGGCATTTACATGTAAAGCCCTGAAGCAACTAAAAGCAGA
>NW_015704963.1:0-242 GCF_001515625.1 Sinocyclocheilus rhinocerous
CTGTAGAGCAAAACGTCAAAGTATTGTCAAGTTATATTTACCACAGACCTTTTACTCGTAAGTTGAAAAACCCCATTATAAATACCCATAAAAAATCTTGAGGGAACCATGGTGAATCAGTCTGCTGGGTTTGCACAGACCAACATTTTAAAAAAAATGTGCAGATTGAATCCAATAATGCGCAACTGTTCAATAAGGTAACTACTGACAGATTTTTGAAAAAAATTATAGGCAACCTAGCT
>NW_015704964.1:0-242 GCF_001515625.1 Sinocyclocheilus rhinocerous
AAAAACACACAATACACAGCAGATCTACTTCTGTAAGATAAGATGTAGCTATATATAGATCTCACAGTAAAGAACCAATAATAAACAGGAAACCTTTGGTTTTAGTGAGTAAGAACCGGCTCCAAATGATTTATGAACTGTCTGAATGATTTAAACCATTAAAAGAATGAATAATTTAAATCATTCAAAGAATCGCGAACCGATTCATACCATATTGCTAACCCATTTGACCAATACATTAA
>NW_015704965.1:0-242 GCF_001515625.1 Sinocyclocheilus rhinocerous
AAAATAAAAACAGTGGGTTTAAAAGACAAAATACAGTGTTAGCTCACCAATGATCTAGCGCTTGATGCCTAAGACTGACTTATTTCTGTTCTAAATAAGATTTGAGTGTGTACAATCATTAATATGCTTAAAAATAGTTATTTTTACCTCAGTGGTGGGAGATTGTCAAGTGCCTCCTTCTACAGGTAACATTGATACGCTAGTAGGTAGGGGTGCTCCGACTGATCGGCTACCGATCACTA
>NW_015704966.1:0-239 GCF_001515625.1 Sinocyclocheilus rhinocerous
TATATATATATATATATATATATATATATATATATATTTATATAACTGATCCCATGCTATTTATAAGAGGTATGGTAACACTGCATGGTATTAGAAATTGGTATGCAAACATTTTTATTTTTAATAGCATGAAAGTGTACAAATAGTTTCACTGCATCCCTCAAGAGCATAAAATGTATAAATGAAGAAGACAATGATACTGATTTAAAGGGGTCATATGATGCGATTTCAAGTTTTCC
>NW_015704967.1:0-242 GCF_001515625.1 Sinocyclocheilus rhinocerous
TAGAAACAGGCAGTAAGTTTAAGCTATCATGCAGTTCTTCAATGACAAAAACTCAAAATCAGAGTTCACCATCGTCCCTGCCAATCAAATGTACAATGGCTTTTGCTTTGCTATTTTGTGTGTAGTGTTAAACCAATGACGAACAAGCATTTCACAGCATTCCTCTGGGCAAACTGCCCAATAGATCCCTTTTCAGTTGCAAATATAGATCCTTGTGCCCCTATTCCATGTCCTTCCTTCAC
>NW_015704968.1:0-242 GCF_001515625.1 Sinocyclocheilus rhinocerous
AATAAAATGGGCCCCAAAATTGATCCCTGGGGAACCCCACAAAAAGAAGCTGCAGAATCAGAAAAGTAATTGCCCAACTGAACTACAGAACTTCTATCCTTTAAGTAAGAGCAAAACCATTTGAGAGCATTTCCCCAAATGCCTACCCATTGACTTAATCGATTTAAAAGGATGTCATGATCAATCATGTCAAATGCTGCCGTAAGGTCAAGAAGAATCAAAATGGCACCCTTTCCTGCATC
>NW_015704969.1:0-242 GCF_001515625.1 Sinocyclocheilus rhinocerous
ATTGCAAGCTTATACCTCGCAATTCATACCTCACAATTCTGGCAGTTCAGAGTTTATTTCTTGCGAATTCTGACTTTTTGTTTCTGTAGCACAATAAAAAAAACAAAAAAAAGGAATTGCAACTTTTTAAAGATTTTTTAAGACTTTTTTTCTCAAAATTTTAAGTTCATATCTGGTCATTCTAAGGTTATTTCTTGCAATTCTGAGTTTATATCTCAATTCTGAGTTTATTTCTTGTAATT
>NW_015704970.1:0-242 GCF_001515625.1 Sinocyclocheilus rhinocerous
AAAAATGGATAATAGAAAGCGCAAAGGCGGCGCTGAAAAGGCCAGAAGAAAGCTCTAGAAACTGATGCGGCCAAATGTACTAGCCTACCTTTTTCCTTAAATCCAGCGAGAGTATGAATACGATGAGACGGCCGGTAAACTAACGTTAAGCTAGTATTAGGAGCAGTTAGGGTGACCATACGTCCTCTTTTTTCCTGGACATTTTTTTTTTTTAATGCGTCCGGCCGGGATTTTTAAATCTG
>NW_015704971.1:0-242 GCF_001515625.1 Sinocyclocheilus rhinocerous
AAAAAAATCCTGAAAACTAAAAATGTATTGGGGATTTAAAAAAAAAAAAATCAATTGTTTTTGCCTATGCATGTTCATCCATGTCTTTATTTTATTTATTTTTTTAATTGAGTCCTGATGTCCTCTACCAAGGACGTAGCATAACTTATTAAATATCATTTTACATTTTTTTTTTAACATTTTTTTAATGCTCTAAACAATGTAATGACGTGAAAAAACACAATTTTTTTTTCCTAAAATGT
>NW_015704972.1:0-242 GCF_001515625.1 Sinocyclocheilus rhinocerous
TATTTGAAAAAAGTATATGCATTCAAAAACATGTTGAAATAACATATGCATCTAAATATGTATGTCAAAAAACATGCATCAAAAAACATGTTGAAAAAACATGCATCTAAAATTTTTTAAAAAGCATATGCATTCAAAAACATGAAAAAACTTGCATCTAAAAATGTGTTGAAAAAGGCATATGCATCCAAAATATGTCAAAAACATGCATCTTAAAATGTATTTGAAAAAAGTATATGCAT
>NW_015704973.1:0-242 GCF_001515625.1 Sinocyclocheilus rhinocerous
AAAACTATCATCAGTTCTGCGCCTTGCATTGACCTCAGGAAATGTCATTCTATTCGATTTGCGGATACCTCTTTGGTGACACTTGTCACATCCATGATAAGCAGTGTGTGACTTCACACCTCTGATGAAGGCTCGGGCTGGGGTGTCACACACAACAGAAACAACATTCAAAAAGAAGGTTTTCTGCTTGAACAGAAACCCATCTTTCAACACTTTCAGCTCTTGAACCAGATCATGAAGAT
>NW_015704974.1:0-242 GCF_001515625.1 Sinocyclocheilus rhinocerous
ATAAACAAAGCTATAGCATATTTCAAATTGTATACTTCTATGGTGTGAACTAACTAGCTAGGGTTATTTATTTATCATTTTTGAGTGAAAATAGTTTCTGTGCTAAGTTTAGCGATTCAGTATTAGCTTTTAGAGTAGCTGTGTATTCTGATGAAATATTTTTTTACAGACTCAAAACTGCCCAAAATTGGGCACCCATAAACAAAGCTATAGCATATTTCAAATTGTATACTTCTATGGTG
>NW_015704975.1:0-242 GCF_001515625.1 Sinocyclocheilus rhinocerous
TAAAATCACATACACATTACTTCATAGGCAAATGCTTATTTTAAGATATACCTAAAATTGCATCAGTCTTTTACACTGTTACTTAAACTGACTGTTTTAATAGATTTAAGGATGGACTTGCCACTCTGCAGTTTCTGACAGCACTTGAGCAGCATCCCAGTGTTTTGTCTCCTTTCCTTTGCCACACTGAGAAGAAGCTGACAGCGACTGATTTGGAAAACCTCTTCAAAGCAGAACTCAGC
>NW_015704976.1:0-242 GCF_001515625.1 Sinocyclocheilus rhinocerous
GTATTTATTTATTTATTTACATGCTCATTACATACAATAAAAAAATAAAAAATAAATAGACTTTAAAAATGGATTTCTTTTTTTTATTATTATTATTATTTTTTATTTTGTTAGGCTCACCCTAAAGCTCCAGTTTTAAAAAAAAGAAAGAAAGAAAATTATTTCTAACAATGTGACAGTATTCATTTATTAGACTTACACTAAAGCTTCTGATGAATGAATGAATGAATGAATGAATGAAT
>NW_015704977.1:0-242 GCF_001515625.1 Sinocyclocheilus rhinocerous
GAAGTTGTACAGAATAAGAAGTGAAAATATTAAGAGCTATTTCTATACGACCTGACCCTTAAAAATTAATTAGTTGGTCTAGCATAATCAGGCTGATTTAGTCTTATTAAATAACATGTATTTTAATATTTTAATATTATTTTCTAAAATTAATTGGTCTAATTTAGAACATTAATTTAAAACATTTTACAGTAACAGGATAGTGTACCTTATAATGTTTACGTTTAGTTTATTATTTTTGT
>NW_015704978.1:0-242 GCF_001515625.1 Sinocyclocheilus rhinocerous
CATTTTTGGAGTTTCCCATACAGCTCAATAACTACGTAAAATAGACTGCTTTATGTCTTTTTAGTGTAGATGTGGCTGACATTTAAACAACAAAATAAACAGCTTAATAAAATTCTAAAAACATAATAGATCTTAGGGTTAAAGGGATAGTTTACCCAAAAATGAAAATTCTGTCATCAATTACTCAGCCTCTTGTCGTTCCAAACCCATGAGACTTTGGTTGAGCCTAAATAAAAGGAACA
>NW_015704979.1:0-242 GCF_001515625.1 Sinocyclocheilus rhinocerous
AATGCATTTTGTATGAGGCGGTACCTGCAGCTGTAAAAGCTCATTTTGGTTGTGTACCATCTAGTTGCCGAGGCAAAATTTCACATTTTCATTTAGTTTAAGTTTGTGTACTTTATATAAACATAAAAAAAAACATTAAAAACATTAAAAATTAACAAAACTAAACAACTAAACAAATTTATATTTTTAGAAAATACTATTAAAAAACTAGAAAAGTGCTTTTGAAAAACATATAATGTGTA
>NW_015704980.1:0-242 GCF_001515625.1 Sinocyclocheilus rhinocerous
ATTTCTGAGAAATTAAAAACAATATATTTTGCATAATATTTGCATAATATATATAATATCTGTAATATTTGTTTTGCACAGGACTGTACTTATTTGGAAAAAACTAACTAAAATTGAGTAATAAAATAAAATGTATTATTACTATTTTTAATATATTATTATAATATAATTATTCACAATTATAAGTTAATAAATCACACTTTCACTGCTTACAAATGAATTCAGATGTCTATGTTAAACAT
>NW_015704981.1:0-242 GCF_001515625.1 Sinocyclocheilus rhinocerous
ATTACAACCAGACCAGAGTGATAACAGTAGGCAACTATGCATAACAGAGACTGAACACGAACAAAAAGCCAATCAAGTAACGCACTGTAGAAAAATGGGTGAAACTAGGGATGCACCGAAATAAAAATTCTTGGCCAAAGCCGAACAAAATTAAACACTGTGCCGAATACCGAACACGGCTTTTCACGTTTGAATCGAGCGGCAACTTTCCGCTCTCTCTCGTGAAGCCAACACGGAAGTGA
>NW_015704982.1:0-242 GCF_001515625.1 Sinocyclocheilus rhinocerous
AAAAGTAACAAAACACGCTTATTGCGATTATTGGGTGGCTGGCGCGCTACAAATAATAAATAGACTTAAAAAAAAAACTTTAAATTTTATTTCCAAACATTTATACCGTCGATAAAACAGCTTGAAAATATTAATGTAATGTTTTTACATCAGAAAAGATAACAATAAGCAGCGTTGGAGCCCACATTAACCTATAACGTTTGGGGGGGCCCGTACAAATGTTTTTGCATATGGGCCCGGCG
>NW_015704983.1:0-242 GCF_001515625.1 Sinocyclocheilus rhinocerous
AAAAGAAACACGAAGCACCAGCACCAATACAACCTCATGCGTAACACCCCCACCCATAAAAGTCACATTTATTTTGACTATACAATTATTACACAGAATGAACACGTGAGAGAGCATCCGCAACAATGTTCTCAGATCCCTTCTTGTGACGTATTTCAAGATTAAAGCCCTGGACCACCAGAGCCCATCTCATCAATCTCTGATTAGAATTACACATACGCATCAAAAACACAAGGGGATTA
>NW_015704984.1:0-242 GCF_001515625.1 Sinocyclocheilus rhinocerous
ATACACACACACTTTTACTTTGGATGCGATTAATCGCGATTAATCGATTTGACAGCCCTAATGTGTATGTATGTATGTAACAAAACTGCAGTAAAATCACAACAAAACTACTTAAACTAAAATTAAAATGACCTGAAAATATAAAAATTAAATGGTAATTAAAAATATGAATTAATGGTATATAAATAATAAAACTAACGGAGAAACATGTACATGCTCTTGGTTTTATCGTGTATGATTCA
>NW_015704985.1:0-242 GCF_001515625.1 Sinocyclocheilus rhinocerous
AAAAAGTTCATCCTCTGTTGTGATCTGTTTTGGCTTGTAAACGGTTCTTGATTTGGGCATATATTGCTCCTGATTCAGACGAGACGACTTTTTCACTGGAGCAAGCAAAACTATGGATAGAGGACTTGTATTTTAGCCAAACGCAACAGTTTTACGTTTAAAAACATCTTGATGGATTTATTCAAAATAAGCAAAATGATAATTGATGGACTGGAGTGGTGTGGATTATTGTGATGTTTTTA
>NW_015704986.1:0-242 GCF_001515625.1 Sinocyclocheilus rhinocerous
AAACAAGTGGCCTTTATTTTAATGAAATATAGCACAAGCATCAATTAAAAAAAAAAACATTTAACAAAATAAAACATGATAATAAATATTTTGTATAATAATTATATTTTTCAAACTGGAGTCCAGAGTCGTTCTGATAGTCAAGCATTAGTGGAACATGTTTATGCTACTTTCTAAAGGTCTATAAACCTGAGTAGAACTTGACTTCAAACATCTACTAAAAATGATGTTGAAACAGCCTG
>NW_015704987.1:0-241 GCF_001515625.1 Sinocyclocheilus rhinocerous
TATATACTTTTAAGTTTATCAGTCCTTTTAATCCATGTCAGTTGCTATATATATATATATATATATATATGTGTGTGTGTGTGTATAGTGTTATAGAATCTTATGCAACCTTACTTTTTTTTCTCTCTCTAGTTCAGCTATAAAACACTTATAAATGGTCCTGTGCGTCACACAGCACAGATGATTGAGCCTTTGGGAGTCCAGTTAGTCCTGTGAGAACTGATACACTTCTATTGTGTGA
>NW_015704988.1:0-242 GCF_001515625.1 Sinocyclocheilus rhinocerous
AGGGGGATTGAAAGGAATTTGCTGTTACAACATTATGTGGTATATTCAAAAAAACTTTAAATCTCTGCACTTTAACCACCATTTCAATCCATTATTAGTTTTTACCACTACCCTTAATTTTAGGTAAACAGGAACATTCAATTAATAAACAGAATTGGCAGACGTAATACTTCCTGTCTTGGTTTGTCAATTCAGCTCATTTTGAACATAACATGGTCTCTTGTCTTGTTCTGCAGTGATTT
>NW_015704989.1:0-242 GCF_001515625.1 Sinocyclocheilus rhinocerous
TGTAAATGATCCATAATCTTATTGAATAAGTAACAAAATCCTGAATAAGTGATGTTTCTGCGTTGTGCGCTCCTACTCTACAGTGTACTGTAAATGACAGGCATGTCAATCTGAGCGAACGACCAAATCCAAACGCACTCCATATGTCAAACAGCGCCCAATTGGTCTCTACATATCGTCCCCGCCCACCATATCCTAGATCAAGTTCCTATTGGTCGGATTACCAGCGTTTTTCAAATAAC
>NW_015704990.1:0-242 GCF_001515625.1 Sinocyclocheilus rhinocerous
CTTATGACATAAGACAGAACCTGCGATTAATCAGACAAGAAGTAGCCTAAAGCAAAATGATGGAACCAAAAAATTTAGTTGTCCTCCGAAGCCTACACTGTAAAAAAATGTCCGTAAAATTTACGGTAAGAAACCGGCAGCTGTGGTTGCCGGAGTTTTACCGTAAAAAATACGGCAGCAACGTTTTAGGTTTTACAGTTTTAACTTAAATTTACAGATAAATACCGTAATTTCATTAATTA
>NW_015704991.1:0-242 GCF_001515625.1 Sinocyclocheilus rhinocerous
AAATAAATGCAGCATTGGTGAGCAAGAGTACTGTTGCATTACTTTGTGTCAGCTGGGTGGGCTTGCTTATTTGTTTTCTAATATCAAAAAATCCCAAAGTTATATTTTTTGCAACTTTCACAACAAAAGTGAAATTAATAAGCCTCATTTGAAAAAGTAACTCTAAATGTAAGAGTAATCTGATTATGTGTTACTTGTAATGCGTTAACAACAACACTGAGTGTATGTTTATAAGACTCTCA
>NW_015704992.1:0-241 GCF_001515625.1 Sinocyclocheilus rhinocerous
TTTTTAAAGAAATTATTACTTTTATTAAGCAAGGATGTGTTAAATGGATAAAACGTGATAGTAAAGCCGTGTATTGTTAGAAAAGATTTCTATTTTAAGTAAAAGCTGTTATTTTTAACCTTTTTATTCATGAAAGAATCAAAGAAAAAAGTATCACAGTTTCCAAAAAAATATTAAGCAGCACAACAATTTCAACACTGATAAATCAGCATATTAGAATGATTTCTGAAGATCATGTGAC
>NW_015704993.1:0-242 GCF_001515625.1 Sinocyclocheilus rhinocerous
GATCAAAAGTGACAGTAAAGACATTTAGAATGTTAAAAAGATTTGTTGGGAAAAAAGAAATGCTGTTTCTTCAGCAGCAAATCAGCATATTATGATTTCTGAAGCATCATGTGACACTGAAGACTGGAGAAATGGCTACATTTAGAATGCATGCATTCATTTACACAACAACAGATTTTTGGGAGCCTGAAAACGCAAAAGTTCGATACCAGGTTTCAAAGTGCACGGTTTTGAAAACAATA
>NW_015704994.1:0-242 GCF_001515625.1 Sinocyclocheilus rhinocerous
AAACTATTTCAGACTGAAAACGTCAAACTTAAAACTTTTCAAACTTTTTCAAACTTTTTCAACTTAAACTTTTTAAACTTCTTAAACTTTTCAAACTTTTTCAAACTTTCTGGTCTGGCTTTCTCAAGCTAACTTAAAAGTTTGTCTTGACAAACTTTTTTATCTAGTTAAGTTGGCTTGAAAAAGCCAACTCACTAAAATCCTATTTAAACTTCTTCTTCTTCTTCTTCTGAGACCAAATT
>NW_015704995.1:0-242 GCF_001515625.1 Sinocyclocheilus rhinocerous
AAATATTAGATGACAAACTTAAACTTAAAAAAAAAAAACTGAAAATTTAACCAAAATAAAACAAGTTTAATTTGACGTACTAAAATTAATGAAACTGAAATAAGAATGAATTAAAAAGCTAAATAAAAATATTAAAATAAAAACATAAAATTATTAAAATTCAAACTAAAATTTAAAAAATGTAATCATTAAAAATAGTTTGTTCATTGAAATAATGCTGAAATAAAATATAAATATTAGAT
>NW_015704996.1:0-242 GCF_001515625.1 Sinocyclocheilus rhinocerous
ACTTAATGTCACGCATACATCAATTTGTAGGTATACAGAAATCAAACAGCAAGATTTTATTGAAAGTGACATTATTTTCATGACAATTAAGCACAAATTACTGTAAAACTTGTTTAAAGTATTTATATGTAGTATTTGTCATTTCATTTTTAGCAAAAATTTGTTTAATGGTAATTTAAGTAATAAAAAATAAAAAAGAACAAGAAAAAAACAAAAAACAATATTAACAGGTCAGATTTCTG
>NW_015704997.1:0-241 GCF_001515625.1 Sinocyclocheilus rhinocerous
TGTTCCATGTTGTCTGTATCACAGACCGGATCCAGCTGGTTCTGGTCACAGCCGGCCGGACGGGAAACACACTCATACTGAGGACAGGGATATTCTGACAGCTCCGTCAAACACACCTGACGCCTGGGGACACACCTGTCAACACATCACACACCACTGACTGTCAGACATCACAAACAACAGCTTTACTGACATTTACACACACACACACACACACACACACTCTCTCTCACACACACAC
>NW_015704998.1:0-241 GCF_001515625.1 Sinocyclocheilus rhinocerous
CACATGATCCTTCAGAAATCATTCTAATATGCTGATTCGCTGCTCTTGAAGCATTTCTTATTATCAAAGCCAGTTGTGCTGCTTCATATTTTCGTATGATACAAGTTACTAATTTTCAGGAGTTTTTGATTAATAGAAAGTATTTTAAAAAATATTTAAAATATAAATCTTTTGCAACATTATATAAATGTCTTAACTGTCACTTTTGATCAGTTTAAAGGGGTCATATGATGCGATTTCA
>NW_015704999.1:0-242 GCF_001515625.1 Sinocyclocheilus rhinocerous
AAATCTTAATACTGGTCATGATAGAAAGGTGTCAGAACACACAGTGCATTGTAATTTGCTGCGTAGCCGAGTGCTAAGTGTCCATGGTAACCCCTATCCACCACCAAATGCACCAACAATGGGCAAATGAGTGTCAGAACTGGACCATGGAGCAATGGAAGAAGGTTTCCAGCTGAGAACTTACATGTCAACTCATTTGTTACCCATGAAGAAATACTGGCTGCTCTATAAAGACTGGAGAT
>NW_015705000.1:0-242 GCF_001515625.1 Sinocyclocheilus rhinocerous
TATTTTGCAGCTGGAGCAAAATCATTTGCTGTTGCTGCTTAATTGTTTCCAGTGAAGTTAAAATCTCACGGAGAATTTCTGTAAAAATAAGAAAATACAAACAATCAAAAATAACTTGTTCAGTGAACTTAATAAAATTAAAGTAGACTTTTCCACGCAATTAGTTCAGGTTCATACAAGACTAAAACAAGTTCAATTAACAAATAATGTTTAGTTGTCTCAACAGAACATTATTTGTTCAA
>NW_015705001.1:0-242 GCF_001515625.1 Sinocyclocheilus rhinocerous
TGAGATGACCTCAATGGCCGTGTCGTAGAATAAAACTGGATCATGTCCGAAATATATTCAGGTGCTAGACCATGCAAGGCTTTAAAAACATACAGTAAAACTTTAAATTGAACTCTAAAATTAACCGGCAGCCAATGCAGCGAGGCTAGCATTGGGGAAACACTGACCTGTTTCTTGGTCCCAGTCAACAGTCTGGTTGTTGCGTTTTGTAATAGTTAAAGACGATTCAACAGAACAGCAGG
>NW_015705002.1:0-242 GCF_001515625.1 Sinocyclocheilus rhinocerous
AGCGCTTAGTTTGATCTTTAACGTTAGGTCTTTCCTATTCTTGAAGCAAAATTAATTCTTAAGGTTGATTCAATATTACTCTTGATGAAAAACACACACACAACATCAACAATGCTACAATGACAAAATTTGCTTATATTAAACATAAAACTTTTATGAACATAAGAACAAATAAGATCAGTGGCGTAGCGTCTGGTTATGCAGGTGCATATGGGCCCGGGCAGTTTGGGGGCAACGAGGGA
>NW_015705003.1:0-242 GCF_001515625.1 Sinocyclocheilus rhinocerous
CTGCAAAGAAGTCCAGAAGACGGCACTTTTAACTAGTAAGACTCCATTCCATTGCATTTTTGTAAATGAGATGACAGATAGTATAGTGCATATAGTACATGCATGGAGTCGAAATCTGATTCCCTATTTCTCTCAGCTATGGTGTTGTTTTAAATGATCATACTCTGAATTCTGTCATGCTTGTTTCAGCTGTGATCGTGTAATATTTTTATATTTACTGTTTTCATTGTATTTGTGTGCAT
>NW_015705004.1:0-242 GCF_001515625.1 Sinocyclocheilus rhinocerous
AAGAGGTGGGCCAGAGCGCGGTTCACTTGGGCTCGGTACGTCTGAAAGACGTCATAAAAACTTTCATTCTGGCTCCTCAGGGGACGTCATTCCAACATCAGACAAAGACTAACTTTGCTCAGTGGGTTGGTTATACACAGCTATGCCAAACTACAGCAAAATGAAAATATGCACACTTTTACAATATACGTAAGTTAGCTGAATAAAAGAGCCAATCGGCAATCTGTACAGTCATTGTGTCA
>NW_015705005.1:0-242 GCF_001515625.1 Sinocyclocheilus rhinocerous
GGGTAATACCACTTGTAATTGATCCCCCGTTTTACGATACAGCAAGTCATTCATTACACAAAAAGATCTCCCTTGAAACATGAATACATTCGACCCTTTCCCCGCGACCTCAACCCCCTGAGAATACAATTTTGAAATTTCAGTATCCTCTTTCTGCAACTGCCTCAAATCTTCAGGGATCGGAATCTGATCGGCGTTCAACAGTTTCTCAGGTTCTTTTAGTTCTCTAGCCTGCACTATGG
>NW_015705006.1:0-242 GCF_001515625.1 Sinocyclocheilus rhinocerous
AAACGCTTGTTTTGTTTACTGTGTTGAGACGTGCTGAAGTTGCGTATGGTCTCGTACTCTATCGCATACCTTGTCAGTGTTGTGCGCTTGCTCAGCCCTTTGTTGTGATAAACAGTAAAGTGTGTTCAGCTAAATTCAATTTCCGTTTTGTGAAACGGGTATAAAAAAGCTTAGTATACCACGGCAGCCCTCGTGTGAAGCCCTCCTTGTGTGAAGACCGAAGAGTGTAAAGACCATCGACT
>NW_015705007.1:0-242 GCF_001515625.1 Sinocyclocheilus rhinocerous
TTATTATTAAACATTATTTCCATCAGAGTCTTATCAGTTAGAACTAGTGTGAGATTTACTGACTGAACCGAGATCAGTCTCACCTGAAGATCCTTTTACGCAGCAAGAAACAAAGAAATGCCATGACAATGATGATGAAAAGAGCCCAAAGCCACCACAGCTGATCTATACAAGTGATACAACATAAAATCAGCTGATCTCAGGGTTCCCACTCTTTCATGAACACCAGATTCAAGGACTTT
>NW_015705008.1:0-242 GCF_001515625.1 Sinocyclocheilus rhinocerous
AAAGGCCCACCGATGAACACACTTCGTCACAACCACCGCGACTGATTTCCAAGCAAACTTCAATTGCTCAAGCGTTAGAAAGTGGCACACACTGGTACGGTCTGTCTCGTATTTTCTTTATGAACGCGAAAAGAACTAAAAATACTCCGTCAGTTTTGATCGTAAAGATAATAAGGTATCGTTTGAAACTGCAAAGTGTCTACTTTTGTGTATAGTCATAATAACAACAAAACAATGTGCTT
>NW_015705009.1:0-242 GCF_001515625.1 Sinocyclocheilus rhinocerous
AAAGGTCTGAGACAACACTGAAAATCTGGGATTCAAATTTTAATTTAAACCTGGAAATAAACAATGAAATACGATTTATATATTTGCTTATAAATAGCCTATGTAAACAAAGAAATTTCGTGACGTAAAATAAAATTGTATTTAAATTACAATATAATTTATATTAATTATTCAATTATATTTAGTTATATTAAATTATATAAATCTTACAATTTATATTAATGTAATATAGTTTATTGCAT
>NW_015705010.1:0-241 GCF_001515625.1 Sinocyclocheilus rhinocerous
TACACACAGATACACACACACACACACACACACACACGCATACACACACACGTTCACATACATACAGCTCTTTGAAATCAGTTTTTTCCCCCCAAATTCCGTTTTATTTTTTTCCAAATTCAGTTTTTTTCTGTTTAAATTTTTTTCTTTTTTAAATTTTATTGATCATAAAGCATGTCTAATTAATCCAAATCAAGAAACTTATACAATTTCACATCAATTTATTAAAAGTTTAACAAAA
>NW_015705011.1:0-242 GCF_001515625.1 Sinocyclocheilus rhinocerous
CACTCATAATTAGGGTCATTGATTTGAACAAACCCCTAACCCTAAGTAGTAAACGTCACTGCATAAGTTTTCCTGAACCGTTAATGCTACATTACTTTTCCAAGTACAACCCTACGATTTTCACCTGGTGCATGATAAAACAGCCAAACATCCCTCATTGAATATTGAGAGTATTGGGAGTATTTTTCAGAACTAGGAGATAAGATATAATTTTTCATTTGTTTTCTTGTTTAGTCTTCAGT
>NW_015705012.1:0-242 GCF_001515625.1 Sinocyclocheilus rhinocerous
AACCTCAAGATGGTTTCTATTTTTGCCCAAAGCGAAGGTTTCTGAAGATCTGCTCTGGTTACAATCTGAAACCTGGGTAGTGTCTACTCAGTGTGGAGAAGGGAATGTGTGCCTTGAAAACACAACCTCAGCAGTTACACCGCACTACAGGATCAGCTCTCTCATTATTTGACCTCCCCTCCTCCTCTAAAACTTCAGCTTTAAAGGCAATTGCTACCCTCCACAGACCTCTGCCTTGTCAA
>NW_015705013.1:0-242 GCF_001515625.1 Sinocyclocheilus rhinocerous
CAATACATTTGATTGAGTAATAACCTGTTGTACCATAAATAATTTAGATTTATTACTTCCCTGTTGAAATCAAAAGTGACCATCATTGGGCAAAAGGCTGCTGACATTGCTACAAGAATCGTTCTTGAAATATGTTCCATCTGGTCCATCCTAAAACAACTAAAGTATCATCACGAAACTCGAATTGAAATCAGAAATAGAATTTTCTCAGTTTTTGAGAGGACACTAAATGCAGTACAACA
>NW_015705014.1:0-242 GCF_001515625.1 Sinocyclocheilus rhinocerous
GACTAACTAAAGTTGAAAAAGTGAAAAAGCATCATAGGACCCCTTTAAACTGTCACGATTGAGCTCTGTTATATTTTTTGTTAAATCGACAGAATTCTTTTGTCATCATTTCTTTCTTTTTCATAATTTGCACTTAAGTTATCATATTTCTTTGATTTAACACTTAAGCACAATGTCCATATATGAGCTCGATAAAATTACATTAGAATTTAGTTCTTATATATATACTGTATATATATATA
>NW_015705015.1:0-242 GCF_001515625.1 Sinocyclocheilus rhinocerous
AAAGCCGAGCAAGCCTCTCCTCGAGAGACCGGTCTCTTCCCCCTTGTGCATGCACGCTGGTGTCCTCGTGGTCCTACCTGGACCCCCTCCAATCTGAACACTGCCCTTCCTTCACGATTCCCCGGCACAATGAGGACACCAGATCCCCTGTTTATTTTGGACACTTTATTCCCGTTTTGGACATCTTTAATTTTCTGTTAAAGGCAGAGTAACTGATTTCTGGTAGCCAATGTTGATATTTG
>NW_015705016.1:0-242 GCF_001515625.1 Sinocyclocheilus rhinocerous
CTTCTATAAATTATATAACGCTGCTGAAGCGTCGGGTGACTGGAAGCGTTTGCTGGAGTTTTTTGTCCCGCCAGTGATTCAATCAGTTCTGACGTCACGCGCGAAATGCACGCCGGGTATTGTAGTTGCGTAAGCACCTACTACTTTTTGTGTCTCTAAACAGCGGGTACAACACATAATATACTACCAACGTAAACGAGAAATAATAACTTTGTAAATTAACATATTTATTTAAACACCGA
>NW_015705017.1:0-242 GCF_001515625.1 Sinocyclocheilus rhinocerous
AACTTTCATAATAATAAAAAACTGCGTTAATGCGCGATAAAATAAGTGTCGGCGTTAATCAGTTACTGCGTTAACGCGATAATAACGCGTTAACTTGCCCAGCCCTATTTTTTTGTAATCGCAAAAGCTACAGACACATGATATGTTGTAATTCTAAAATATGTAATGTTTTATATGTTTATAATAAAATGAATATACATATATTTTAATGTATTTATTAAACATAACATTTAAATTAAAAT
>NW_015705018.1:0-242 GCF_001515625.1 Sinocyclocheilus rhinocerous
AAACTATGTTACAGACTTTTCATTAAGACCCTAAAGAATCATATCCACTTGTGGAAAATGAGCATCCTATGGCCCCTTTAAGATATTTGGAAATAAATGATCTGTCACGGCAGGTTCTGTTAGGAGATGGAGCTAAACAATCAAGAATCTTTCGAGAATTAGTTGTTTATTTAAAGGAAACAGGATTGATTAATAGGATTTAGGATAAAGGGTTTTGTTGTGTGTGTGTTCTTTTTTCCCCC
>NW_015705019.1:0-242 GCF_001515625.1 Sinocyclocheilus rhinocerous
GACAAGAACACACATCTAAATCTGACTCACCATTGAACTGATGCAAAGACAACTTAGTACACAGTCATAAACGATCTTACCGATTTCTGTGCGTTTCGTTTGTAGAACGTTGGTTCAGTGTAAGTCTCGTCTGCACAGTAATAATAACAGATATATTTACACAAGGAAACATTATCTTTACTAGATCTGTTTCTTTACCACGTGTGTTATTAGGGCTGTCAAAGTTAGATTGTTAAAGCATG
>NW_015705020.1:0-242 GCF_001515625.1 Sinocyclocheilus rhinocerous
GGATGCAAGCCGCCGTTAAACCTCAAAGAAGAAGAAGAAGAAGATTTCTTATTTTTAACTGAGACCTGGACTGGAGTGGGTGAGTCGTCCGTTTTTTGGCAAACTTTGTCCTTCAAACTGTTGTTTTTTTAGCACTCCGAGATGTGCTGGAAAAGGAGGTGGAGTGGCTATGGTTTTCAGGAACTGGTTTAAATCTTGGACTGTCTCTGTTGGGAACTTTACCACTTTTGAATCTCAATGTG
>NW_015705021.1:0-242 GCF_001515625.1 Sinocyclocheilus rhinocerous
AACTACTAAAATGAAAAAAAAAAAACATTCAATTTACAAAATATAAAAATGAAAACAGAAAATACTTTTAAAAAATGGTTCAAAACTATAACTGTATCTCAATAATACTAAAATACTACTGGTTGCTAATTGCTGTAAACAAATAAAATTGACAAATTACACACTCATGGTTGTTTGTGAGATTAAGAGAATTAAAAATTAGCTGCTCGCATAAAATTCAAGGCATTAATGTTTGCCTACAA
>NW_015705022.1:0-242 GCF_001515625.1 Sinocyclocheilus rhinocerous
AATAAATAAATGACAACCAAATTACTACAACTTTAAAATGAAAACTGTTAATTTATTAAGTTTTATGAACTGTTAAATATTAATAAAACTATAATAGTAACTTAATGGCACTAAAACAACACTGTGGAAAACCCAATTAATGGAAGACATCATGAAAAACACACAACTGATCTAATGAAGCCTGTAAACAGCAGTTGAGGTGTGTGTACCAGTGACTTACCTGATAGTAGTACCTGAGCACC
>NW_015705023.1:0-242 GCF_001515625.1 Sinocyclocheilus rhinocerous
ATACACTACTGTTCAAAGTTTGGGGTCAGTATTTTTTTTTCTTTTTTCTTCAAAAGAAATAAATAGTTTTATTTAGCAAGGATGTGTTAAATTATTGTTAGACTTAAATTGTTAGAAAATATTTTTATTTGAAAAAAAAAAAATCTTTTAAACTTTTTATTAATCAAAGAATCCTGAAAAAAGTATCACAGATTCCCAAAATATTAAGCAGCAGAACTGTTTCCAACATTGATAATAAATCA
>NW_015705024.1:0-242 GCF_001515625.1 Sinocyclocheilus rhinocerous
AACTTTCTCGTTAGTCTAAAAACAGCTTATATTGAAGCCATTCTGCCAAAAAGACAGCTTGTGGAATGTGCCACTATATGACGTAACAATGGGGCTAAACACCGCCTCCGCAGAAGTTTAATGCCTGCTTCTACATCGGTGCCTGTTTATGCCTGCCCACCATTTCGTGCACATACTAGGTAAATAACGAGAAAGGCAAAAGCAGGGGCCCGTTCTTCGTACGTCGCTTATTACATCCGAGA
>NW_015705025.1:0-242 GCF_001515625.1 Sinocyclocheilus rhinocerous
AATACAATGAAATTGTAGGGATGGGCAATATTTTGCTACCATATATTGTATCAGCTGATTTTGTATATATACATTGTTATATATAGGATATTTAATTGTACATGCTCATTTCCTCTATTTATACATTTTTTTATTGCCTATAATTTATCATTTCAAAATGCTAAAAACTAATTTACACTTTTCTAATCTTTAGCAACTCTTAAAATGAATAGCTATTTTTCATACTGTACATTATAATATTT
>NW_015705026.1:0-242 GCF_001515625.1 Sinocyclocheilus rhinocerous
AATATTAGTGGCTCAAAGGTACATATTACAACTTTAAAAGTACATGTTAGTATCTAAAGTGCTCATATTAGTACCTTTTGAAAGGGTACCATCCCAGTGACAGTTTTGTAACTTTTTCTCTGAGCGTGTTCTGTAAGTCTATGTAAGAAGGGTTTTGCGAATGATTTGCACTGAAATCTGTGCTGTTCATGTTTCATTAACAAGGCCCAGTGTCCTTTATGTGCTGGGTAGCACCTTATCTG
>NW_015705027.1:0-242 GCF_001515625.1 Sinocyclocheilus rhinocerous
AATATTAGTGGCTCAAAGGTACATATTACAACTTTAAAAGTACATCTTAGTATCTAAAGTGCTCATATTAGTACCTTCTGAAAGGGTACCACCCCAGTGACAGTTTTGTAACTTTTTCTCTGAGCGTGTTCTGGAAGTCTATGAAAGAAGGGTTTTGCGAATTATTTGCACTGAAATTTGTGCTGTTCATGTTTCAATAACAAGGCCCAGTGTCCTTTATGTGCTGGGTAGCACCTTATCTG
>NW_015705028.1:0-242 GCF_001515625.1 Sinocyclocheilus rhinocerous
AAAACGTGGCATAATGTGGCATAATGGACTAAAAAGGCCAAACTCTAAATATGCTCCTCTACATTATTAATATACATAACTAATATAACTAATATGTACAGGCAAGCAGGTGAGCACAGAATAAATGCAACACGCACAGTTTTGTGTTAAGCGTTTTTCCATATTGAATAAACTGTCTACAGCTCTTTTATATCATGGTCTTTGTCCATTAAGCTACATTATGTGTTTTATTTATAATGATT
>NW_015705029.1:0-241 GCF_001515625.1 Sinocyclocheilus rhinocerous
AGATAGATAGATAGATAGATAGATAGATATACAAACAGACAGACAGACAGACAGATAGTCAGTTAGATAGATAGACTGACAGTTAGATAGATAGACAGATAGACAGACAGACAGACTGTTAGATAGTCAGTTAGATAGATAGACAGAGTTAGATAGATAGACAAACAGACAGACAGATAGTCAGTTAGATAGATAGACAGACAGTTAGATAGATGGACAGACAGACAGACAGACAGACAGA
>NW_015705030.1:0-242 GCF_001515625.1 Sinocyclocheilus rhinocerous
AATAACCTTTTTTCCACTGTAAAGAACCTTTTGTGGAATGGAAAGTTTCCATGGATGTTAAATGTTCTTCATGGAACCATCAATGCCAATATAGAATCTTTTTTTTAAGAGTGTATCGCGTTGAATGTCTACAATAGTGTAGGTAATGTTTAAATGGTTGCCAGCGAATGGGATGCTACATTTTGTTCAAAATCGGTTGGATATTGACTAAATATCTTCTATACATTTTGGCTTTAATAAGA
>NW_015705031.1:0-242 GCF_001515625.1 Sinocyclocheilus rhinocerous
AATAGAAATCTTTTGTAAGTTTATAAATGTATTTCCTGTCAGTTTGCCATCTTTACTGTGTCACTATCAATTCACTGCATCCTTGTTAAATAAAGTTATGTTTATTTTTTTTTAAAAACTGATGCCAGACCATAAGTGTATTGTACAACACAAACCTGCGTTTTCCTCTTTCTTGTGCTTTATCTTGTAGTTCTTCGTCCTCAGTGATGAAGGGGTCATCTAGTCGAGCAGGTCCACTAGGC
>NW_015705032.1:0-242 GCF_001515625.1 Sinocyclocheilus rhinocerous
AATCTCATGTGCAGGTCATATTTTACCCTAAAATCAAAAGAAAATGGGTTTTATTTTGCCTATTTTAGGACCTTTTAGCATTGTGGCATTATTTTCAGTTTACTACACTGTAAAAAACTTCAAAATCAGAAACTGCTTGTAAATTTCACAAATTGAATTGAAGTGAAATTTTGAAGTTGTAAGACTTAAATAAAATTTTCTTGATACTCACTCCAATAATCTTTTTTTTTATAACTTTGAAA
>NW_015705033.1:0-242 GCF_001515625.1 Sinocyclocheilus rhinocerous
GCTGGTAGAAGAGATCACCAATGCGGTAATATTTTTCTCCAATGAGGCATCGTTATTGATTGCAGTAGCAGTAGATACTGATAATTCTGTGTATTGGCAATATTAAAAATAAATATAACTGGTCGTGTATGTTTTTTCGTGCTGTATAATTAGCTAAATACTTACTTTTTAGTCTACCTGAACTAAATGTCGGTTTTAAAACTACATTTCTTGCAGGAAAATTTTATCTGAAAAATAGAAAT
>NW_015705034.1:0-242 GCF_001515625.1 Sinocyclocheilus rhinocerous
AATCTTCCTGACATTATATCCTTCCAGGGAACAAAAATTGAATATCTTGTAAGTTATAAGTACCTGGGCATCCTATTTGATAGTCAGTTAATTTTAAACAACAAATCGATTAATTAATTTCAAAACTTAAGCTCAAATTTTAAAATCAAAGCGGTTTTACTACAAAAATAGATCTTTATTTTCCTTTAAAGCAAGGAAATATTTAGTATCTGCTACCTTCTTACCACTTTTGGATTATGGTG
>NW_015705035.1:0-242 GCF_001515625.1 Sinocyclocheilus rhinocerous
AATCTGATTCACTCAACGAACCACTGAATTACTTCTGGCCATCTCTGATGACTCAAAGTGAACCAAAATCTTCTGCTGTGTTGTGATGAAAAACTTGTGACGAATAGTTCACAGTAAGTACAAAAACCAAAACTAACTAACTAAATAAAAATAAATACATTTATAATTGTCTTGTTAAGGCAAAGGCTTTCACACTGGATCCACAAGGAGGACAATTTTTGTTAAAAAAATTATAAAATAAA
>NW_015705036.1:0-242 GCF_001515625.1 Sinocyclocheilus rhinocerous
AATTAAATAATGTAAAAGCCTCTTTATTGTTGCCTTTATTTTGGGCGTTCAATAACATAAATTATATTTCTTTTTTGTTGCTCCAAGCACAAATACGGAATGCTCTTTTGAAATGAGAAGATTTCTTTGAAAAGGACTAAAAGAATCACTGAAAGTTTCTCAAGTGTTTCACTGAAATATTGAAATTCATTGAATTCATTCATTGAAAATTCACTGAAATATTTAATGCAAACTGTATTAAA
>NW_015705037.1:0-242 GCF_001515625.1 Sinocyclocheilus rhinocerous
ATATGGTTATTTGTATGTATGTATGTACCAAGAGTTCCTGTAAAATCCCAACAAATTCCTTGTTTGCGCACACTTAAGTGGCGAATAAGCTCATTCTGATTCTGCTTCTAATAAGAAAGCACCCCTACAACAACTTCTGAAAGTAAACGGTATGTGTTTCACTCGAGCATTACATAAAAATGTCATTTTAACATTAATGTAATAATTTTAACATGAGTTTAGGAACTGAATAATAAAAAGGA
>NW_015705038.1:0-242 GCF_001515625.1 Sinocyclocheilus rhinocerous
AAAATTTAAAAAGTGAAAAAGCATAATAGGACCCCTTTAACAAATAGACAGATGAATTTTAAAAAGTTTCAAAAAAACAAAGGTAATAATAATTAAAACAAGTATAAAAAAGGTATAGGAATTAAACCTAACCTACTAAGGTCTGTGCTTAATTCTAAAGTGTGTCATTTTTCAATTTTAAAATACTTTCTCCTATCACAGCTAAAATATTTTCATATATTGAAAAAAAAAAAAAAAGATAT
>NW_015705039.1:0-242 GCF_001515625.1 Sinocyclocheilus rhinocerous
ATGGGTAGAAGGGTGGGATGGATTGGGTGGAGAGATGGATGGGTACAAGGGTGGGATGGATTGGGTGAAGAGATGGATGGGTGGATGGATGGGATGGACTGTAGGGGTGGGAATCACCAGAGGCCCCACGATACGATATTACCACGATACTTGTGTAACAATACAATATTATTACAATTTTAAATATATTGCGATAGTCTGCGATATATTGCAATTTATTACCTTTTTCCAACTTCAAATTA
>NW_015705040.1:0-242 GCF_001515625.1 Sinocyclocheilus rhinocerous
AATTATTATTTTGTTGGGTTGTAGGTCAGTATTAGGATGTTTGTGTTTCGTATCGGTTTTTATTACAGTTTGCTCTGTATTTCATATTTGAAATGATCTTTTGATAATTTAAGCAGTTAAACATGTAGGTGCTTAAAGAGTTTAGTTAAAACAGTGAGTGTGAAGTTTATATTTTCATGTGTAAAATGTGACCGGTTGTAGACAGACTGTTGTTTTTGTTAACGAAGACTTTTAAAAATCCA
>NW_015705041.1:0-242 GCF_001515625.1 Sinocyclocheilus rhinocerous
TCCAAACTCAAGCTACTGTCAAATGTGCATTTCTAAGAGACAAAATAATGCAATATTATTAATATTGCAGGCTGCACTGCAAACTGTGCTGAAGATATGAGTCATCAAAGTCAGGAACACAAACCTGTTACATGATCTGAAACAATATCCCTCATTAGAACATGCAGAAACTAAGAAATTAATTTCTCTATATTGACATTTATTTTGTTAAGGAAAAATGACTGGAAAAGTGTAAAGAATTA
>NW_015705042.1:0-242 GCF_001515625.1 Sinocyclocheilus rhinocerous
ATTGCAAGAAGGAAACAACAATCAAATATTTTCTTTAATTTATGGGAAATATTAATTTGTCAATAACTACAAAACGGTCCCAACTTAGGCAAATCTTTACCCATTTTCATTAATTTTATAAAATGTATATTCATTCATGAAAAGAAAATTACCCAAACAAGACGGTATTGACAATATAAATAAATAAATAAATTAAAAAAAAGCCACCTACTTTCCTGTATCTACTCCGCTATTATGTACAA
>NW_015705043.1:0-242 GCF_001515625.1 Sinocyclocheilus rhinocerous
AATTTTTTGTTACAAAAATTAAAACATGAGTAAACATAAACATAAAAAAAAGCCAATTTTAAATATAAGCACCCCAAAACGAAAGCAGGAGCACCCTCAGTTGATATTGTAATATGATATTATTGGCGAAACAGGTTTAGAAAACACTCCATTACGTTTCTGAGATTGAGTTCTGTTTTTTTTTTTGTTTTTTTTTACAGCTGTGAGAAATGTAGCCAATAACAGACATGTTTGATGATCTC
>NW_015705044.1:0-242 GCF_001515625.1 Sinocyclocheilus rhinocerous
CACTGAACCCGATGAAAACAACACAGAAAAGAGCCTGTAAAATGCTGCTTAAACTGTGTAAAATGTGTTTGATGCTTGTGTAAATATGTGAACTGTTGAAGACTCGACGCTGACTGAATGAACATCTGCTAGTGATGCCGTCATCAATGGCAGATCAAAAAAATTATATTTAAAACAACACATCAAACATAAATAAGGGTTACTAACAAACAGCCATCTCAATCAATCTCAGTCATGTGTGG
>NW_015705045.1:0-242 GCF_001515625.1 Sinocyclocheilus rhinocerous
TAGTGCAATAACACTCTTAAAAGTGTATTTTGGATGTTTTCTTTCAACTAGTCTGAAAGAGGACACGTTATGGAAACAAAGTAGCCCAAAATCTCAAAAACGACCTGTGGATAAAGAAGGTAAATTGCAGTAATGAGAATTTGGAAGAAAATGTGGTAAATGGTCATGAAAATAATGTAATATTAAAAAAAAATAATTTATAAACATACATTAACTTTTGATGTGTTTAGTATTATGTAATC
>NW_015705046.1:0-242 GCF_001515625.1 Sinocyclocheilus rhinocerous
CAGTCAGGTGTGTGACTGAGAGGGAAGAGTTACAAGAAAGAATGTCAGGACAAAATAAATTTATATATTTTTTGTTTGTAGTTTATTAAGAATACATATAACCCACATACTGTATATCACATAAAATAACTTGAGATTCACTTGCGAGTCCAGTTAAACAGTTTATTAGGAACAACAACAAAAAAACAACAACATGAGTGCAATATCCAAAACAGCGGCAGGAAACTTGAACAACATTTTGA
>NW_015705047.1:0-242 GCF_001515625.1 Sinocyclocheilus rhinocerous
TGCCTTTCTCTCTCTAACATCAGTAAAAATTTGGTACAGCAATATAGCAAAAAGTTATAAACAATATAAATATGACCTATAAATAGAAACACAACACCTCAAAAAGTATATTATAAACATATATACCTTCAAAATTAATTGGGGACTGCACCCAGACAATATGTTTTGTCCTGGAACATTGGCTGCGTTCCACTTCATTTTTTATGCCCTTCCCTCGCTAACTTCCCTCCGTCTTGTTTACT
>NW_015705048.1:0-242 GCF_001515625.1 Sinocyclocheilus rhinocerous
GGCTGAAAACTAATTACCAGAGGCAGAGCCACTTGTCGGCCGCCACAAGAAATAGAAGGTCAAGAGAGTCAGTTCGGCTCTGACAAACAGTCATGCTACTGAATGATACAAATTAGCCATAGGGCAACTCTCTCGCTCTGCCATTACGCGCCAGGAGAGAAGAGAGCGGCGTGATCCATACATCAGCGCGTGATCGTTAAGATGCTCGAAAAGGGAATGCTATGAATACAAGAGTCGCTGGA
>NW_015705049.1:0-242 GCF_001515625.1 Sinocyclocheilus rhinocerous
CTGAATTACTGGATCAGTTGATTATTTTTTGAGCTGATTTGAATATCTGAAAATCTTATTGAATACCAAAAGTACAAGATATTTAAATAAAAATTTTAATGCAATTTATTTCAAGTACAAAATTGTACCCTGCCTCTTTAAGAACTTCATGGTAAAAGTCGCTTGAATAACCAATTACAACAAGAAAAGCAGAAAGATATATGTATTTTATGAAGAAAAATATGTTTTAAGATAGAAAATAT
>NW_015705050.1:0-242 GCF_001515625.1 Sinocyclocheilus rhinocerous
AATTTGTCTTCCGGGAAACATGCAAGTATCTTCTGTTGCTTCCGAGGGGCAGTACTAAATGGAAAAATATATATATATTTCAACAAAATAAGAAATATTTGGACATCATCATCTTGTTCAAAAGTTTTCAATATGTTTATATTTATAAATATATACTGTATATTTTAAAGTGGACAATGTATTTTCAGGGAGATCCCAGATGTGAATACTGCAGAATCTCAGCAGACGATGTACAGATATCT
>NW_015705051.1:0-242 GCF_001515625.1 Sinocyclocheilus rhinocerous
TAAACAGCTCACTCTGTTGTCATGACCGGCCAGGACACCTGGAGAAAGAGAGAGGGATCGATACAGGTTATCATAATGCAAAGAAGAAAAAAAAAAAGAAAAAATAACGACAACAAAACATATAAATAAATAAATAAAAAATATGCACGCAAATGCTAATAAATTAATAAAACAAACAATAATCAAAAAAGAAAAAGCTGAAATAAAAATACAGTAAAAATAACATTTACAAAATTATAAAA
>NW_015705052.1:0-242 GCF_001515625.1 Sinocyclocheilus rhinocerous
AAAAAAAAAAAAAAAAAAAAAATTTTAGTTTTATTCAGCAATCCCTCAAATTCATTTTCTCATTACTGCTACTGCAGTAGCTATTTTTCAGTCCTCCAAATTTCTTAAGCTTGTGAAATCTTTACATTGAGAGCTTTACCAGATGTTCCATATTTAAAATTTATTTTATAGAATTTAATATTTTATGAATTATAGGGTAAGACCAGAGGCGGACAAAGTACTCAACTCCATTACTTGAGTGA
>NW_015705053.1:0-242 GCF_001515625.1 Sinocyclocheilus rhinocerous
AATGATTTATTAATGAAAGTTATTATAAAGTGTTACCCAGAATTTAATCTGCTCATTTTGATTATTTCACTGTATGAAGTCTTAAGGTGAAAAATTATGATGAAGAAAATCTATTTATGCTGCACATTATAGATTCACTATTGTGATCATTCATTTACAGATGCTTCTGAGCTTTTTGTAATGTGTTGAAATACTGTGCCCCCGTAATACACAGAGAGACAGTCCATAACAAAAACAAAGAC
>NW_015705054.1:0-242 GCF_001515625.1 Sinocyclocheilus rhinocerous
AATGTTGTTATTGTTAACTAAATCTGAAGCCATTAAATTAATCAAAATAATATAAAAACGCAAAAAATACATAAATAAATAAATGATCCTAAAATAAGCAAATAATAATAAGAATAATCATTTAAAACAAAAAGTGTTGTAGTTAACTAAAATAAATACTATTAAATTAAAACTATTATATTCAATAAAATAATATGAAAAATATAAAAAATTACATAATTTAAAACAGAAGTGTGTTGATA
>NW_015705055.1:0-242 GCF_001515625.1 Sinocyclocheilus rhinocerous
GGGTCAGAGATCACAGATTCTACCCCACATAGAACACCGCTGCATCAATCTAAAAAGCTCTATGACCAGAAGGAAAACTAAACTTTTAACAGGTAACACGTTTAAAATTCTTCTCTGGAAATATAGGCCTAAAATATTGATACAAATGGTGCATAGAAATGTCCGTCTAAACAATGCACTCTAAAATCACAATGTCCCGGCCTCTACCTAATACCACCTCTTCCAGCCACTAGTAATAGCAA
>NW_015705056.1:0-242 GCF_001515625.1 Sinocyclocheilus rhinocerous
AATGTGAGGTGATATGTTCACTTTTTCATAAAAGCATGAAACTTGAAACAAATTGTACAGTTTGGGGCCCTGAATATTTTCAGAAATGGAGCCATCGCAAAAAAAAAATTGTGGTTGCCATGGCAGCCATTTTACTTTCCGCCATAACCAAATTATGTATTTTGCATTATATCTACTGAATCAAACATGATACCACAGAAAAGATTATGTCTGCCCATATGTGTTGATGGTCAAGGATTACA
>NW_015705057.1:0-242 GCF_001515625.1 Sinocyclocheilus rhinocerous
AATGTGCCCCCAGGTACGTATTTGCCATGAGACCGGGTAGGTTTTGGAACCAAACTCTTCATATCTTTAGAAGAGTTAAAAAGCACAGTTAATTCCTTAAAGAGTGGTAGAAACCCAGGACTGGATGGATTGCCCTCTTGAGTTCTATAAAAAAAAAAAATTATGATATACTTTGCCCCTACCTCCTCAGAACATTTGAGGAGGCATTAGCGACTGGACTACCATCAACGTTTAATGAAGCA
>NW_015705058.1:0-242 GCF_001515625.1 Sinocyclocheilus rhinocerous
AATTGTTTATCCATTTGCATCTGAAGAAAGCTTCTGTTACACATTGTTTTTCCTTTGTGTTAATATTTCACACTTGTATATTTATAAATAGTGTATATTGTATATTTAGCATGTCGTTTTATTGTCTAGTTTTAGCATAACAACCTAAAACAAAAGTGTGTGCTTTTTTGATAGTTCACCCCCCCAAAAAAAATGTGGTCATCATTTACTCACCCTCAAGTTGTTCCAAACCTGTATGAATT
>NW_015705059.1:0-242 GCF_001515625.1 Sinocyclocheilus rhinocerous
CTAGAGTCGTCATATTGCACATTTCTCAATTCATTCACAGTAACACAAGAGAACTGTTTTGGGAACTCTGATGGGAGCAGGGAAATTGGTGACCATCATCAGAAAGAGTTTGGAGCTTGAACACACAGATGCCCACCAGATCATCAAGATATGACAGCAATCATATTTGGGAAGGGGTGAACAAGAGAATTCCCGTCCCCAGGTTTGTGCAGGTTACTCAAGCCACTGCTCAGATATAATCC
>NW_015705060.1:0-242 GCF_001515625.1 Sinocyclocheilus rhinocerous
AAGAGGTACCTGGGAAACTGGTGCAGTCAGGTTCAGAGTGGTTGGGCGGCTCTTCAGGGTGCCCAGAGTAGGGGAGGGGGGAGGAGATGCTGATGGTGAGGGAGGGGCATCAGGATCTGCATCCTCTTCTTCTTCCTCATCATCTTCATCATCGATCATCTCAAACTCTTGGAAGTCATCTTGGAATGAGCACACTGGGTGGTGGAAATCATTCTTTTCTAGAATTAAGCAGTCCTTTACAA
>NW_015705061.1:0-242 GCF_001515625.1 Sinocyclocheilus rhinocerous
AAGCAGGCTGTGTATTGAAACTATAACATGACTTGCTGTGTCTGGCAGTTGTATCACTCTGAAAGGCTTCTTTGCGCATTGCAAATAAGATTTCATTTCATAAGTTAGAAACATCTTTCAGGTGGGCAACCTTTGCTCTTAGCATTGCATAAACCAACTTTTTCTGACTGAGAAAGAAGATTTGCAGCATACGTTGACTTGCTTTCTTGTCATGTGCTCAGAAGCAATAACACAGCTTTAAT
>NW_015705062.1:0-242 GCF_001515625.1 Sinocyclocheilus rhinocerous
GAAATTGCGATGTGGCAAGCCAGTTAAAAGGTTCAAGCATGCTCTTCTTCACTGACAGACTTCAGCTTGAATGTGATTCATTGTTTCAATCATTCGGACTGCTTTCACTCATGGGCAAATGTGTACAATCAACACTGCTGTGGAAACGTCAAAGCCATTGACATCTGCATATAGTGGAAGAGTTTGTACACAAATACGTGTATAAGTGAAACAACACACACTGAGGAATAAAATACACAGGT
>NW_015705063.1:0-242 GCF_001515625.1 Sinocyclocheilus rhinocerous
AAGTAAACTTAATTCAAAACATATTCTCTGAATATATAGTCTTATTATTTTACATAGAAAGTATATAAAATCAAATTATTTGATGTGTTTTATTTTATATTTAATTTAATTTAAATATATATAACATTATTACTTCTAGTATTTTATTGCATTTGGAACTAAACTTGAAGTCAACTTAATTCAAAAAATATTCTCTAAATATTTTACACAATAAATTGTTGAAATCATTAGCCCACTGGTCA
>NW_015705064.1:0-242 GCF_001515625.1 Sinocyclocheilus rhinocerous
GAGAAAGTCAAAAAGTGTTACTTTGTGCCCCGCTCTCCCCTAGTCATTGATGTAATGGCAGTGACCCGTAGCAGCAGGTCATAATGTTCACATTTTCATGGTAGATCAAAGCTGGAGTGGATATTATGGTCATTACTGGTTTAGCAGCGTTGGCTGATGAGGTTGAAATGTTCTTTTGAGAACAGAGGATACAGGAGGTACCTATGCAGCGCGGCTGCGTCCCGCTCCACGTGCCGTCTGCT
>NW_015705065.1:0-242 GCF_001515625.1 Sinocyclocheilus rhinocerous
AACAAATACATTATAATTGTGTACAAGTGTGTTAATACAGTAATTAATTATAGGAATTCATTACAGAGTACAGGCTTCAATATTACAAATTACATTACTTCCATTGCTGCAGAATACCTTGGAGTTGTTAACTCATTACTTTATCCCTGAAAATTGCATTATTTCTGAATTTTACTGATCTAAACTTTCTTTACCTCCTTTGATTATTCTGAAGCAATGGAAGTAAATGAAGCCTTGAAAGT
>NW_015705066.1:0-242 GCF_001515625.1 Sinocyclocheilus rhinocerous
AAACCAAAGGGGATCAATTTGACCCCAACACAAAAGTCATAAAATTTATAAATCCTTCCAAAACATATCTACAATATTCATTATGACCCTAAATGAAAAATATTCACAAAATTTCACAAAGATTAAAGTGGTTACTAAGGTGTTCCGAGTCGTTGCTATGCAGTTGCTACGCATTGTCAGTAGTTTCTTCCTGTTCAAAGTGAACGGAAACTATTGCATGATACAAAATAGAAGAATGTTTC
>NW_015705067.1:0-242 GCF_001515625.1 Sinocyclocheilus rhinocerous
AAGGATATGGGGTTTCTTTCATGATGTCAATTTTAAGAGCAAACCATTTGGAAATAAAAAGAAAGATGAAACACTTTGCATATACACTGGAGTCCAAACATCTGAGACCACCGGTGATTTTAAATTTTTTTTTTTTTAATTTTCACAATTTAACAAAAATATCAAGTATAAAAATTTTAAGTTTAATTAAAAAAAAAAAAAAAAGGCATTTCAAAATTCCTCAAAAAGCATCTGATGTTTGG
>NW_015705068.1:0-242 GCF_001515625.1 Sinocyclocheilus rhinocerous
ACATAAAGGCTTTAAGTGAAACCAAAATGTCTATTGTATTAAACTTAAGGCCAGTTGCATAAACACAGCCATTATGTACTGATTCTTAAAAGCCAGTATGACGAAATTTAGTATCAAATTAGACCAATCTACATTTTTATGCAACTGACTTCAAGTTATGAACAGTCTTAAAGAAAAAAATTCATGACTAACTTCTAAGTCTTCGCAGTTTATCCAACCAGGCCCAGATGTGTTACTGTTCA
>NW_015705069.1:0-242 GCF_001515625.1 Sinocyclocheilus rhinocerous
AAGTAATGCGTTACTTTACTAGTTACTTTTAAAAAGTAATCTGATAACGTAACTCGCGTTACTTGTAATGTGTTACCCCCAACACTGGCGGTGAATTGCACCTAGATTATGACTTTCGTAAGACTTGTAAATAGCGGCAGATCGATATTTTAGACTGGTCGGCAATACTTTGATGCTATTTTCTAATTATTGGCACAAACTTATAACCATGAAGATTTAATTTAAAAAAAAATATATATATA
>NW_015705070.1:0-242 GCF_001515625.1 Sinocyclocheilus rhinocerous
AAATGAGCCTATTTTCAAAAATAGTGGAGTGTTCCTTTAATATACACACCTGTTCAAAAAAGTTTGGGGTTGGTATGATTTGTAATTAATTTTCTTTTTCATGTTTTTGAAAGAAGTCTCTTATGCTAACCCAGGATGCATTTATTTAATCGAAAATACAATAAAAACAGTATAATGTTATGAAATATTGCTCCAATTAAAAATAACTGTTTCCTATTATAATATATATTCTATATATAATA
>NW_015705071.1:0-242 GCF_001515625.1 Sinocyclocheilus rhinocerous
AATCTGAACGAATCATTTTGGTGAACGAACTGAAAATGAACGACTCTCTTGAAAGAATCAATTTCCACCACTAGAATGCGCGGCAAACGTCTTCCAAGATGCGGGGTCACACGTCACAGTCAGCAGCTGTTTGCGGATTGGTTGGCAGTCCAAATGTCGGCAGATATACAGTGGGTACGGAAAGTATTCAGACCCCGTTCAATTTTTCACTCTTTGTTATATTGCAGCCATTTGCTAAAATC
>NW_015705072.1:0-242 GCF_001515625.1 Sinocyclocheilus rhinocerous
ACAAAGAAATGAATACCTAAAAATGTTTTATAACTTACCTAGCAGCCGTCTCCAGCACAAACAGAACAAAACGAGCATGTGAAACATTTTCCATTGAGTGTCTGATCTAAAAAGCCTATATCCGCTGAACACACTCAAGATGGTATGAATCCTCCCACAACAGAGTTTGACCCTCCTAATCCACACACACATGCTGTGTATGACAGATAATTACATATAAATGTCCCTCTGACCCTTATTGA
>NW_015705073.1:0-242 GCF_001515625.1 Sinocyclocheilus rhinocerous
ACAACAGGAAGCACCCTCATTGCTTTCCTCTCCCTCCCATTTATTTTCGCCCTCTTCCTTTGCTGGTTCTGGTTTCGATGTTCATGGTAGCTCCCACCGGGGTAGGCGAGCATGGACACGGGATCCGGGCTGTCAGGGTCCTGCTCCAGCTCCTCTAAGGTAATGTCAGTCAGATCTTTCATGATCACAGGCGGCAAAGGGGGCGGCAGGCCAGACAGCGGCTGCAGGGACGCGGCGGCCTC
>NW_015705074.1:0-242 GCF_001515625.1 Sinocyclocheilus rhinocerous
ACAATCAATTTCAGTTCCCATTTTGCTTGCCTCATCTACTGCTGCGTTACATGTAAAGGCAATACTTGGAAATGAGTCGGAGCCAAAGTGAAACTCTTAGACGAAAAATCACAAAGGATTTTATTTTAATTTAGCAGTTGTTTCTTTTAAGCTCTGTTTGAATTAGACTAGAACAGGTCAATTCAATCAAATACGTCTGTTTTTGTCCTGAACAAAAGAGTAAAATACTCGTGTCCCCTCTA
>NW_015705075.1:0-242 GCF_001515625.1 Sinocyclocheilus rhinocerous
ACAAGAAGTCTAAGACAAGCAGTTGTTAAAACAGTGGTTATTATGGTTGTCCAATCAGTGAATATGCAAATATGATAAAACCCATTCAGAGTTGCAGTAGTGTTTTATAATTCTCTTGTTCAGATCTTAATTGTTTCCTGGGTAGAAATCGGTTCAAAATAAAGAAGTCCAAAGTGAAAATCTCTATTTGAACCGCATTGGTGCTTGATATTAAAACATCACTATCACGTCTCACACATAAG
>NW_015705076.1:0-242 GCF_001515625.1 Sinocyclocheilus rhinocerous
ACACAAATAGTGCAAAATACAATTAAGATTGAAATATAAATAAATAAAAAAATTAAAAAGGCCATACATAAAATGAATATTAAATCAGATGTAATATAAATACAAAATTAACTAACTTATTATCTAAAAAATATTGACTTTGTATGAACCTGAGGAGAAACAATTTAAAATAATTTTCATTGCATTCATTTGTATAGCTTTTTTTTTCTTACAGTAATACATACGCACTTTCCAGAGCAGTT
>NW_015705077.1:0-242 GCF_001515625.1 Sinocyclocheilus rhinocerous
ACACACACACACAGTTTACAGAGTAGAAATTACATATGAGGAAACTGTTAAAATGCCAGGTGATGAATAAAATAAAATAATAAAATGAAATAAATAAATAAAAATTTGCATTAGTGAACAGTTTTTTTTATAATGTGAAATCTTATTTATGATGCATTATGCATTTACTCCCTAAATCCTAATTTTATCATAAATAAAATAAGCAAACAATTAAATAAATACATGCTTAATGTACATAAAAT
>NW_015705078.1:0-242 GCF_001515625.1 Sinocyclocheilus rhinocerous
ACTTTGATCTGACTTTGAAGTGAGTGAGTGTGTGTGTGTGTGTGTGTGCAGTGGATGATTGACACATTCAAGAAAAATGCTCAGTTACTTGCTCATTCAACTCTTTGTTTTTGGTGTGACTGTTTTTATTCGACAAAACAACAAAACAAACAAAAGAAAAATATAGGCTATAAATATTACAGGCTCATTCAATGCTTTGTGTGTGTGTGTGTGTGCGTGTGAGAGTGTGTGTGAGTGTGAGT
>NW_015705079.1:0-242 GCF_001515625.1 Sinocyclocheilus rhinocerous
TGTGGAGGTGGCAGGTATGATTAAAACCGCTGTGATTTATGGGAAGGTGGACCGGAGTCGTCAGGCTTCACGCTCTGATGCCCCGCACACATAAACTCATCTCAGCACAACACACACACACACACACACTCCTCTTCTGTCCCTCCCAGTCATTTTCAGATGTTTACACTGAACACTTCTACATTCAGACCTCAGCATAATGAAACACAATCTAACAATATGTGGCATCCCACAATACACCT
>NW_015705080.1:0-242 GCF_001515625.1 Sinocyclocheilus rhinocerous
AAAAAAAAAATGCTGGAATTGTACTTACCCTTAGGCCTTTAAAGATGTAAATGAGTTGGTTTCTTCATCAGAACTGATTTTGAGAACTGATTCTGTTCTGATGAAGAAACAAACTCATTTACATATTGTATGGCCTGAGGGTGAGTACATTGTCCGCAAATTTTCATTTTTGGGTGAACTATTCCTTTATATTTAATACAACTTTAAAGGGGTCATATGATGCGATTTCAATTTTTCCTTTC
>NW_015705081.1:0-242 GCF_001515625.1 Sinocyclocheilus rhinocerous
ACACACACACACACACACACACAGTGGCCATTATCCCAAACCCCACTTAGAGATATCACAGAGGAAATCTCATTTAAAGAAGAAAACAACATCCGTTAAGCTCATCCAGAACAACAAACACAAAGACTGTAATTCATTTTAAAACTCCCTGAAGTCAACACAACTAATACAGAGCTAGTTATGAATATAATAATCTTCCATCAGGGGCAGAAACTGAATTGTCTTTAGCCTCGTGTGTGTGT
>NW_015705082.1:0-242 GCF_001515625.1 Sinocyclocheilus rhinocerous
AAAGTACTAATTATGTGAGAGGATATCAGCTCATTGCCATGATAACACGCATATTTTACAGTGTGTGTGTATATATATATATATATATATACTTGCACTCGGAGCTAAATGAGTTCTTTTCTTTCTCCCTGAAAATAACCCGTGACATTTTATGTCAAGTAACATCAACTCTATGATTGATTCCCCCTCACTCACAATAGACTGCAGTGGAAACAGGGAATGCATCCGTGAAGTTTGATGGG
>NW_015705083.1:0-242 GCF_001515625.1 Sinocyclocheilus rhinocerous
ACATGATTTAAGAAACTCACCTGTACAATGTCAGTGCTGTATTTTCGGCATACTTCTTCAATTGACATCTTATGCTCTGTCTGGGGGTGGGGGAAACATGAGTTTCTATAGAGTCAACCGGCCACAAAGATTGAACCACAACCTTTTGATTCAAGGCAAAGAAGTTTTTGAAATTCAATACAGTATGGTGCACTTAAATTCATTTATGAGGCACTGAACTGCTCATCCTAGGAAGCACTGTG
>NW_015705084.1:0-242 GCF_001515625.1 Sinocyclocheilus rhinocerous
ACATTTAACATGAGTGACACTTAGTGCTTAGGTTGCACTGTTGGTTTTACACTACTGGTCAAAAGTTTGGAATGATTAAGATTTGTAATGTTTTTGAGAGAACTCTCTTTTTCTCACCAAGGCTGTATTTATTTGTTAAAAATACAGTAACAGTGATATTGTGTAATATTATTACAATTTTAGTAGAGATGCACCGTTCGATCGGCCAGGGATCGGAATCGGCCAATTTTCCTCATGATCGG
>NW_015705085.1:0-242 GCF_001515625.1 Sinocyclocheilus rhinocerous
CACAGACACAGACACAAACAGACACACACACGCACACAGACACCACACACAGAGAGACACACACACAACACACACAGAGACACACACACACAGACAGACAGACACAGACAGACACACACACACACAGTGGTTTAAAAGATAATATAACTGGACAAACCGAATGCAAATGTGTGAAAGAACCTCTGGATCAAGCGTCTGCCGTACCTTTTTATAGATGAACTGTATTCCTGAAAGAAACCCAA
>NW_015705086.1:0-242 GCF_001515625.1 Sinocyclocheilus rhinocerous
CACCTTAAATTATTTAAGAGGAAGTTACGCATTCATGACAAGCATAGCTTTATTCAGATCTACAGAGTTTAAATTGTGGTCACAACTTTACCCATTACATATGATTCATATGCAACACAGACTTGAAATGGGTAAACTGTCAGAATTCGCCTGTTTCTCTAACATTTCTACCCTGATCTTTTTGCAAGGGCCTAATACAGGAGTTGCATATTTACAATTTGAAATTATTTTCATTTGGGAGT
>NW_015705087.1:0-242 GCF_001515625.1 Sinocyclocheilus rhinocerous
ACATGTGTGTGCAAAAAAAAAAAAAATCTCAGGGAAACCGGCGACCCGGCAATCTCTCTCTCGTTCCTGTCCGTACGGCACAAGGGCCCCCTGGACGGCATATTATTCATCTGACAGACAAGCGAGAGAGAGCTAGCGCGCAATGAAAGCACGTCCTCACAGGCGCACGCTGACTCAGGAGCTGCATATATCAAAATAAGAGGAAAAAGCGGAATTATCCGGTGTGCTGCGGAGAACGTGGA
>NW_015705088.1:0-242 GCF_001515625.1 Sinocyclocheilus rhinocerous
ACAGGAAATACAGGAGGCTTCATACTGTGTGTTACCACTGACTCTTTGATACAATATGAATTTCATGTGCTTTGTAAAATATATTATGGCCTTCTGCCAGTCTCCATAAAAAACGGCATGTGGAATATCAACGAAGTATGATACAGCATTGCTCATATGATATCTTGAGTTCTAGCTGTCCCTCACGGCTGTCACAGTAAACATACAGCTGTGAAATCTTCAAGTCTTGTGTAAGTATCACA
>NW_015705089.1:0-242 GCF_001515625.1 Sinocyclocheilus rhinocerous
ATAAGGCACCGCAGAATGTGTTTTTGCAGTTTAAAATTCAAGACAGGTAAGTGGAACAAAAAAAATGGTCTAGAGACGCTTTTTTTTTTAATGCTGGACCACTTTTAACTTGAGCTCAGCGTTTTTAGAATGGTGTGCAAAATTGCAAAATGTGCAAATGCAATGGCCAAACACATCTGTCTAGTGCTTATTTACACAGAAAAACAATAGAAAACTTGTGCAGTGTAATAAAAAAACACTTG
>NW_015705090.1:0-242 GCF_001515625.1 Sinocyclocheilus rhinocerous
TACAACCATGATTTAACGATGTATAAGTACTTCACATTTTAAATAATATAACCATATACATGAAAATATTTTTGCTTTTTTTTTTTCACACCATTGAAACAGTCCGTGCCTGTTCTTTGCAGGCTGTGATAATCGTTACATTCACCAGCCTTTTAATCTGCACCTGTTTCAAATGCAACAAATCATAAACTTGACTGACTTGATTTGTGTGTGTTCAGGCCAGTGAGCTGGTGCAGGTGGAG
>NW_015705091.1:0-242 GCF_001515625.1 Sinocyclocheilus rhinocerous
TGATTAAGAAAAAAAACTCTCATTCATCTTAGACAGCCTAAGAGTAGGTACATTTGCAGCACATTTCATTTCTGAACTATTCCTTTACATGTACAGAAAATGTCTTATGTTGAAATTGTGTTTTTGGTTTATTGTCTCATCTTTTTGTCTGAACTGTAGGTCTGCTGGGACCTATGACAGCCTCCATGACAGGACCCTCCACCAACTCCCTTCTCAACGCTCTCAACAGCTCCATCAGCCCA
>NW_015705092.1:0-242 GCF_001515625.1 Sinocyclocheilus rhinocerous
TCATGGTATGCACAGTGCGTACAGCCGTACACCTGCAGGCGCCACTGAATGCGGGATTCATTTTCGAATGGTAGAAAAATATAATTTCTCAAAACAGATGTTCAAGTAATGCAGGCTAATTAATAGAAGAAAAAAAGTTTTTTAAATGCGGTTGCAATTATTTAGGCTATAAAAGTAGCTGACTAATATATCTTGCTATTCTTTCACTGTACATTGCTATTCTTGTTGTTGTGGTAAAAAGT
>NW_015705093.1:0-242 GCF_001515625.1 Sinocyclocheilus rhinocerous
ACATAAATATATATATATATATATATAAAATTTTCGCCACATGGTAGCTCCTTTATACTTCAGGATGGCAAGACTTTTAAAGCTTAAAGATACATATCAGCATCTGCTTTATTTTACATGGATTGGGTTGCTTCTGGAGGCAGGCATTTTAAACAGCAAATAAAGCATTTCTACTATGCCTCATCCATACCACTAGGTGTCAGCAGTGTTGCCAACTTAGCAATTTTGTTGCTAAATTTAGC
>NW_015705094.1:0-242 GCF_001515625.1 Sinocyclocheilus rhinocerous
TCAAGCAGCAAAACAAGCTGTTTTGTACAGCTAAAAATAGCTGGATGTGGATGAGACTGGAAGCCAGACCCATAAAATTCACAAATGGCCGCGCCCGCTCTTACGGGAAAAATAAGGTGGATAAAATAACACTTATTTTATAATAAATATTTATATTAATATAACAAAAAAATATATATAATTTTTAAATACAAAATATATTTATTAAAGGGGTCATATGATGTTGCTAAAAAGAACATTAT
>NW_015705095.1:0-242 GCF_001515625.1 Sinocyclocheilus rhinocerous
ACTCAAAAGGTTTCGTAAGCTGGAAAATATGCAGTTGCATTTTTTCCAGGAAGTGGAACGCACTTCAAAATAGATTCCCCTATAGGAAGTGCTCAGATAAGTTTGTGGGTGCATGTCTAAAAATGGAGTCGAATGCAGCCTCAGTTTTGTCTCTGCAGGAAAGTAATGGGAATTTCCAGATTGGTGGGCGACGCCAAAACAGAGGGGGGTCTTCAACCATGTTACCTGATTGGCTCACGTCA
>NW_015705096.1:0-242 GCF_001515625.1 Sinocyclocheilus rhinocerous
ACTTATTCATATCTGTAGCAAAAACCGTGTTAGTGCTTAGGGCTTTGTTCACAAAACTATGTAAGTCTGTGTCTGCCACGGGATTAAAAATTATCTCACAAATCTGACTGTTTTTCCTCACAATTCTGAGGGGGGCAAAAACGGTTGGACTTTTTTTATCCGCTTCAGATGTGAGATATAAACTCACAATTACAAGAAAAAAAATCAGAATTGCTAAATATTAACTCGCAGATGAACTGTGA
>NW_015705097.1:0-242 GCF_001515625.1 Sinocyclocheilus rhinocerous
ACCCATTATAATCAGTGATGCTGTGTGACTGACTACACTGGATTGTGCGCGACACGACAAATCCCCGACAGTAAACGGATGCCTCATTCTATTTATAACGTACTGACACAAAGTTCAAATGATGGGCATCGGTCGGTTTGTTGCTTCCAGTGTAGACAGACTTTGGAGCCGTTCACATGTCGCGCCTAAAAACGCATGGAAAACACCAGTCGCGCCGCTTTCTCCTTCTTTCCAAAGCGCTC
>NW_015705098.1:0-242 GCF_001515625.1 Sinocyclocheilus rhinocerous
ACTTAGTCAAAATGAAAAAGTAGAACAAGGAAACAAGGAAAGACAAACAGCCTTTTTATTTTGTCATCCCTCGTTCTGTCCGCCATGGAACTGAGGTAATCTGTTTTAATGAGGACATCTATTGAGACGTGGGCCGGGCAATTGCCCTAAAGAGTCATCAAATAAAAACAGAGGAAAACAAATGAAGGTAATCAGTGAAAGGAAGGAGTGAGAGAGGGAACTGAACTTTCTTTGCAGGTTCT
>NW_015705099.1:0-242 GCF_001515625.1 Sinocyclocheilus rhinocerous
TATGTGTACTATAAATATTATTGTGGTTCATTCAATACTAAATAAAACTGATCAATAAAAATAGTTTGAAAACTGCATATTTATTTTTAGTATTTGTGTGCTTTGTATTATAAGGCGGCGGCTGCATGTTTAGGTTTTGGAACAGAGCTGACCTCATATCCATTTGAATTGAATTACTTTTCCAGACATGCTCTCGACATTGCTTGCTGACTTCATTACACTTTTTACAATTGTTGTTTACT
>NW_015705100.1:0-242 GCF_001515625.1 Sinocyclocheilus rhinocerous
AACTGACAGTGATGAGCGCTGCGTTTTGCCCAGAGTTTAACATTTATTAGCGCTTTGTTGTGCTGCTGGCATCTTAAAACACCCACTGAAAACTGTTGAAAAAAAATATGCTAGCCCAGGGAGAAACACTTTGGTGGATACCGGCTGCAGAGAAAATTAGTGGTCTCTCGGCTCGCTCGGGGTACATCTCCGCCTACCTGCAGTACTAGTGAATGCAGTGATGTGCCGCTGTTTTTCTTCAT
>NW_015705101.1:0-242 GCF_001515625.1 Sinocyclocheilus rhinocerous
ACTGTAGTTTTAAAAACATAGTTTCAAAAATATATGTTTAATCTAATAATATTAAATAAATATTTAATTAAAATATTTCATTTTATATTTTTTATCATTTTAAAACTGAATTAAATTATTATTTAATTCAAGCATAAGGTTGCAAAAAATAAAATAAAATTGTTTTGTGATGGGGGAAAAATCATTGAATACTAAAATGTATGACAACAAAATAAAATGTGTTATTCGAAATACTATGAACA
>NW_015705102.1:0-242 GCF_001515625.1 Sinocyclocheilus rhinocerous
ACGATATCTTAAATTGAGAATGAGCTGAGAATATAGAATGACTTTAAGCTGCATATCAACACCCAAAATTGAATTGTCACTTTCATCAGACAATTATATATATATATATATAATTATATAACTCAATAACACAGCTGTAAAATGTTTTCTTTTTTTAAATTATCATATAAAATTAACATACACAAATACATACTGCATTTCATATTGCATGCATTTCTTAAGTTTCAAGTCCGTTATGTTAT
>NW_015705103.1:0-242 GCF_001515625.1 Sinocyclocheilus rhinocerous
ACGTCTCCAAGATGTACGTGCTATCAGGGTCATAATTCATCAGCTATCAATCACAAGCAATCATCTCACATAAATATGCTCTAGTCACTGATTGTGAACTGCTGTGAAACACAAGCCTGTAGAACTAGCAACAGTGCCACCTTTGTACTCTGGATGTGCAGCGCTCAGATTTATTTCATCAACAGAGCCTTTTGAATTTTAATGATCACTTTAGACTGTATCGCGATTCTACACATTTAAGA